>NW_004798232.1:189320-190257 GCF_000002075.1 Aplysia californica | reverse complement strand
ACGTATGAAATGATCAAATTTGTGTCGCATAGGCTCAAGAATCCAATGTATTTACAGAAAAATAAAGCAGACCAACACGTCCGTAGACTACTGTAACTATAATCACGTTGCTGTTACAAGATGTGGTAAACCCGCTATGTGATCTGCTCACTCACAACGTAACGTCTGAGAGCGGGGAAAAGAGGGAGGGGTGGAACTATGACTTTTTTTGGTTTTTATTTCAAGAGAAGCACATGATCGACGTAAGGAGAGGCCACATAAGTCTGCTTCTAAGAAATATCAAAACGGACAAACAATAATAAAAATAACAGCCTTGCCTATTAATTCAAAACAATTATACGATACAAATTTATACATGCATTAAGTATTAGCATAAAAAGCGAGGTCATGATAATAATATGATATCAGGCCTAATAATAATAATATGCTGATGATTGATGATGATGATGATGATGATGATGATGATGATGATGATGATGATGATAGGCATAATCCTACAAAAGAAAAACTAAATCAAAGAGAATCAATGTGGATTTGGAACTTGGGTTCTCACCAAATCCTCAGTGGTCTTAACATCGACGATCGAGCCACATTTCAGGGACCTTAAATTTACCAAGTAGGGACTATTCACACTATTTTTTAAAGACTAAGTTACTATACTACTATTTTTACCATAGTAACTGTGATATTTAGGATTATTTGTCCTTCTAATGTATGTCCAACGTAGACAGAATGATGCGGTGAAGTTTGGTCTTTACAGTGGGGTGGAAGAAATGCGGATGAGTCAACTTGTACTTTTCTACCTTGCCTTCGAGCTCGTTTTGAGAAGACATAAGTTTCCTACCTGTGTGGAATTCAAAGTTTTCCAAATTCCTTTCCTTATGTAGATAATATATGCCACTGCTACTACAACTTCTGCTGCTACTACTACTACTAC
>NW_004798232.1:183652-184731 GCF_000002075.1 Aplysia californica | reverse complement strand
GTCTCTGTGCCCCTCTGCCCCTTCGTGTACCTGCCCCTGTATCCCTTTTTCTCTGTGTTCCTCTGCCCCCCTCCCTCTGCCCCTCCTTTCTCTGTGCCGCTCTGTCTGTCTCCCTGCCCCATGTGCCTCTCTGTCTGTCTTCCCCCCTGTTCCCCTGTCCATCTGCCTCTCTGTCCATCTGTCATTCTGTCTCTCTGTCCATCTGTCTCTCTTTCTCTCAGCGCATCTCTCCATCTGTCTCTTTGTCCACCTGTCTCTTTATCTTTACCCCTCTGTCCCTCTGTTTATCTATCTTTCTAGCCACCTGTCCCTTTATCCATATGTCTCTCCATAATATAGTCTAACCCTCTGTCCCTCTGTCCTACTATCCCTCTGTCTTTCTGTCCATCTGTTTCTCTATCTCCCTGCCCCTCTCTCCACCTGTCTCTCTGTCCATATCCCTCTGTCTTTCTGTTTTTCTACCTCTGTCCTTCGATCCTTCTGTCTTTCTGTCTCTCTGTCTCCATGCCCCTCTGTCTTTGAGACCTACTGTCTCTCTGTCTCCATGCCCCTCTGTCTTTGAGACCTACTGTCTCTCTGTCTCCATGCCCCTCTGTCTTTCAGACCCACTATCTCTCTGTCTCCATGCCCCCCTGTCTTTGAGACCCACTGTCTCTCTGTCTCTGTGCCCCTCTGTCTTTCAGACCCACTGTCTCTCTGTCTCTGTGCCCCTCTGTCTTTGAGACCCACTGTCTCTCTGTCTCTGTGCCTCTCTGACTTCGTGCCCCTCTTCCCTCTGTCCTGGGCATAAGCATTAGAAGTATAGTCCATTGTCATACCAAAACGAGGTCTTAATTATTACCCACTTTTACAGCTGGTCTTACGCCATAACATCTCTGTTACGTACAGGATTGGCATCTTTTCTCCGAAGGCCTACCTAAATTAATTGTTCTCTGTCTAGCTCTCTTTTTGGTTCCAATTTGTCGACTGAGAGTCCGTACTTGCTATAAATAAAGCGGAACCCCCCTCCCCCCAACTCCCTCTTTTCTGTCTCTGTCGACCAGGCTGTGAATGTGAGTCCACGGGTTGAGGGTTGGGGG
>NW_004798232.1:179316-181043 GCF_000002075.1 Aplysia californica | reverse complement strand
ATAGAGAAAAGTCGCATTTTGAGAAAACGGCCGATAAAGAAAAATAAAATACTGACTTTATGAGGAAATGGCGGTTACAAATATGCCCGGTATGGGAAAAAATACGGGTTTTTTTTGTTCTTATGCCATGAAATAGTTGTAGGAGAGGCTTAGGAAGCTAAAAATGCCTACAACTCAAATTCCATGATTTTGAGCCGAATTTTGATTTTGGGGGTGTAGCCCCCCCCCCTTAAAGAAATCATAGAGCTAAGATGTGAATAAAACTGTGCAAAACTGTTTTAAGAAATCATTTGCTATGATGTGTATAAATGTGTTTCCACGATTTGCTGTCCTTGTTGCAAGTGCCGAAAAACTTACTAAAATTAAAATGTCCATGTTGTGACTCACTATGTATGCGTGCGTGTTCCTATTTCCCCAGTCAGTCTCCCAGCAATGAGTCTGTTTCGGAAGTCCCAGTCAGAAGATGGCGTAGACCGCTACACCCGCCTGTGGTCAGTGCTGTTGCTGCTGACCCTTGCCCTGGTCACGTGGCTCCTGCCCTTTAGCCCCACCATCAGCTCCCTAGCAACACGGCCATCCGAACAGCCATTGAACAGACTGGAACCTCCGACCTACCACGCCAAATGCTGGGTTCCCAATGAGTTCACGGGTAGCTACGCAGACTTCGCAAACAGAATCTGTGCGTCGTTTGCGAACTCTGCTTACAGAGGAGAGAAGAACGTTTCTCTCTACCGCCTCACCGAAGACTCAGGACCAATAAACATCCCCACAATGGAGCGCTTCACGCCCAAACTCATGACAACCTCTAACTTAGAGTCAAGGTCACACAGACAGATGACGTCACAGGATTCAAGTCTTGGGCCAGATACGTATCTCTTCTTAGCAGTGACTGTCCCGCTGGCCTTGTTTCTCTTCGCCGTCTGCCTCAAACTGCCTCTCATCTTGTTCCGTCTGATGTCTGGTTTTGGAAGCATCAACGTTGACCGGACGCTGGACACAGCTCGTGGTGGCTTGACCCTTGACACAGGAAGTCGGCGACAGTTGAACTTTGACCTTAGTCGGGCTGCTACAGAAGCGGCCAAAACATCTCGCGGCGTGGCTCTGTCCTACTTGATGTTCAAACTGCTCCTGTGTGTAGTCACGCTGGTGGAGCTTGTGGTTCTGGGCTCTCTCTTGATGCCTCAGCTGACGCAGCTCAAGGACAGGAACGATAACCCAGGACTGGTCTACGGGACCAGCACCCAGACCTCTCCTGACCTGCACGGTAAAGCGTACGAGTTCGAGAACGACATGCTTCTCATCTGCGAGTTCGAAATCCGCCAGTTACAGAACGTAGTTACGTTTGACCTACAGTGTTTGTTCAGCTATGACGAAGGTGCTACCGCGGGTCACTCAAGAGTTGGAGCCGAAACCCAGCAGTTAGCTGGAGATGTGTTGAATGGCTACCACGCTCTGTTGACCGCTGTGTTGGCCTACCTGGTCATCCTGCTAGTGGTCAATGTTCTGAGTCTGATCACCTGGACGTCGAAACTTGTCTTCGGCATCTTCCGTAGCTCGTTGCTCCAGGGCTCGTCCTCACTGTCTCTTGACCTCTCCTTTCTGCTGCTCATGAGTCAGGAGAACAATGGCCCACTGGTCACTCAAGAACTGGCTGGACATCTGACCAGTGTGACCGGGCTAGATAGAGTAATGGACAAGAGGACAATTGAGTGAGGGTCAATGCCAAG
>NW_004798232.1:169267-177478 GCF_000002075.1 Aplysia californica | reverse complement strand
GTGTGTGTGTGTGTGTGTGTGTGCGTGTGTGTGTGTGTGTGTGTGTGTGTGTGTGTGTGTGTGTGTGTGCTGGAGGGGGTGAGGGCGGGTCTGGGTTAGTTATGGTAGAAGCAACAACAAACGAAAAAGTGGGTTGTGGAGGGGGGGGGGGGGCTTTAAACATTTCTATAACACGTATCTGAAAATGACATAACATGCGTAACTGATGTGCGGCATGTTGTAGCTGGTGTCCGGCACGTTGACCAAAGACTTTTTTACCCTGCAGCAAAAGTGTGGAGGAATTGTAGGCGTTTGCGTGTTACTTGTAACATGTAAATGAGATAGGCAACGCACAGGGTAGGGATTGATCTCGTGACCATAATTCAAGAAGACACGTTGTTGTTTTTGGCTTGCATAAATGAATACCTAAGGCTGATGGGACTGGTGTTGAGTGTCGGTTGTTAATCAAACTACCTCTTTCCTTTCACTACGATTTATACCCATCTATTAAGTGGAGATGTCATTAATTATGTCAATGACTACAGATGGACAGAGAGGGATGAAAGACTGTTTATTTAGTTTACATGTGTTATACACCATAACATTATGCTCCATGCAAATACCCCACGGTGTCTGTGCGGGATTTGATATATTATATAGCTCTGCTGTCCCCGTGGTTTTATGCACCCCGCATAATTTAGCAAAATTTGATTATTTTTGCATAGTTTCTGATTACTTTCCTTTATCATTGTTGTTAAAATTAACAGAATCACATAATTTCATATTTTTGGGCTCAGTTTGCATAAGTTCAGAATTTTTCTGGCATAAAACAACAAGGGCAGATACAGATCTATAGTATATATATATATATATACATATATATATATATATATAAAAAAGTATATATATATATATATATATATATATATATATATATATATATAAGTATATATATATATTTATTTATATATATATATAATATATTGGTAAGTGTTTTACGGCGCTCACAACTGCATAAGGTCATATTAATAAGCGCGCGGGACACACCTAATACTTTTAGTTGGTAGTAAACTTTTGAATTTTGCCCGGGTGGCGGCCGAAGCCTACTCTTATCGATTTTAGACCACCAAGGGATCTTTAACGTGCGCAACTTGCACACGGCCCTCCGAGTTTTTTCGCCCTTGTCCGAGAAGGCTAGGTGTAGATATTTCCTACCAGAAGATCAGGGGTGTGGCAGAAAGACAGCTGTAAGAAGGAGTCAAGGAGTAGCTGTAGAAAGGCTGCAGAAAGAGTCAGGAGCCCAGAGGAGGGGCTAAGAAGGTGAGGAGGTGGGGGCAGAAAGAGGAGACGAAAGCAGACGACAGAATATTGCTAGAAAGCAGGCAAGGAGGTGAAAAGGGACAATTTTAAAGAAGAACATTTTTCGGTCGCTACCCGGCTTCGAACCCGGGACCTTTGAATGAGAGGCCAACACCTTCACCTCTCGGCCACGAGAGCCCCCATATATATATATGTATGAGTAGATAGATAGATAGATAGATAGATAGATAGATAGATAGATAGATAGATAGATAGATAGTGAGATCGACAATTGTAGAGCGGATTACTATTCTTCTTCTTCTTCTTCTTCTTCTTCTTCTTCTTCTTCTTCTTCTTCTTCTTCTTCTTCTTCTTCTTCTTCTTCTTCTTCTTCTTCTTCTTCTTCTTCTTCTTCTTCTTCGGGGGCTCTCGTGGCCTAGAGGTTAAGGTGTTAGCCTCTCATTCAAAAGTCCCGGGTTCGAATCCGGGTAGCGACCAAAAAAATTGTCTTCTCTAAAATTGTCTCCTTTCACCTCCTTTCCTGCTCTCTAGCAATGTTCTGTTGTCTGCTTTCATTTCCACTTTCTGCCCCCACCCCCTCACCTTCTTAGCCCCTCCTCTGGGCTCCTGACTCTTTCTGCAGCCTTTCTACTGCTACTCCTTGGCTCCTCCTTACTGCTGTCTTTCTGCCACACCCCTGATCTTCTGGTAGGAAAGATCTACACCTAGCCTTCTCGGACAACGGCGAAAAATCTTGGAGAGCCCGTGTGCAAGTTGTGCACGTTACAGATCCCTTGGTGGTCTAAAATCGATCAGAGTAGTCGTAGGCCGCCACCCGGGCAAAATTTCCTACCAACTGAAAATGTTTAATGTGTCCCACGCGCTCTTATGCAGTTGTGAGCGTTAAAGATCCCTTGGTGGTCTAAAATCGATAAGAGTAGGCTTCGCCGCCCCCCGTGCAAAATTCAAAATTTCCTACTTACTGAAATTATTAGGTGTGTCCCGCGCGCTCATTTGACCTTATGCAGTTGCGAGCGCCGTAAAACACTTTACAAAAACAAAAAACAAAAACAAAAAACAATCTTCTCCGCTTTTTCCTTCTTCTTCTTCTTCTTCTTCTTCTTCTTCTTCTTCTTCTTCTTCTTCTTCTTCGATTCCGCGCTTCAGATCGTCGAAGCTGCTATACACTTTTCTCCCCGGTGGTGTAGCATTACCGTGTCTGCGCATGTTCGGTTAATACCGGCAGTTGTCCGGCCTATCTATGTTATAAAAAGAATTAACAGACTAGGCAATTACGGTTTAAAAAAAGAAGAATATTAATTTTTTAAAAAGTAAAATTTGTGATCTTCAAAGCTTGCAGGAAAAATATTCACCCGCTAACCATTTTGTTAATTTCATGACGCTGGTTTCGATTTTGATACAATGTTTACGATAGGACATACTTTTCAACAAGTTTATAAATAGAACATTTCTTGTGGGCGCGCCCCAGACCGTGTACCTGCCTGGCTGCCATCCGCCGACGAAAAGAAATGAATAAAACTGATGTTTTTCACGCCCTCGTCGACACGATGTAGATTATTTAGGAGGCAGGCATCCAACACTGTCTGTCAGAGCCAACCAGAGCTGAGAGAGATAGACTGCGACACCCCAAAAGTGACAAGATAAGATAAGATAAGATAAGATAAGATAGGATAAGATAAGATGAGATAAGATAAGATAAGATAAGATAAGATAAGATAAGACATGTCTTTATTGTCCAGATCATTGCACATTGGTTTGGTCTTCCACTATGTACACACACACACACACACACACACACACACACACACACACACACACACACAAACACACACACACACACACACACACAAACACACATGCACACACATGAACATGCACACACACTATACGCATACGCACGCACATGTGCACTCCCATATCATAAAATACACACACTCTTCCCTCACACATCCCCTCTTCCATACGAGATACTCGATATAAATTTTCCCCACTTGGAAATCGAACTCAGGTCTCCTCTCCTGCAGAGGTACGGTGTTCGCCTGTCTTTCAATAGGTCCCGTTTTCGAAACCTGACAGCGACGGAACATTTTCTTCTCTTAAAAAATATATTATAATCCTTTCGCCTCCTTTCCTGCTCTCTATAGTTTCATTATGTTCCGTTGTTTGCTTTCATCTCCACTTTCTGCCCCCCACCCCCCTTTGCCCAATCCTCTAGGCCCTTGACTCTTTTCGCTGCCTTTCTACTGCTACTCTTGCCTCCTTCTCACTGCTGTCTTTCAGCCATAACCCTGATTTTAAGATAGGTAAGATCTTGCAGTTAGGCTTTTCGGATACGAGCGAAAAAATGTCGGAGGTCTGGTGTGTAAGTTGTGCACGTTAAAGATCACTTGGTGGTCCTAAAATCGTTAAGAGTATGCTTCTGACGCCACCCGGGCAAAAATTATAATTAATTCCTACCAAACTGAAAATGCTTAATTATTTTGTCCCGTGCACTCATTAGACATGCAGTTTCGAACGCTGTAAAACACTTACCAGAAACAAGGGAAGAAAAAGAACTGGCCTCTGTGGTTATATAATACTAGCTGGGTGCCTGTTCGATGACTGGACTCAAAGAATAGATCGTCAAGTCATTGTGGGACCAGTGCGCACCGCATGTGAACGGAGGCCTCACTTGTTTACAAGGGTGTTTTAGAAGACGGACTTTCCCAAGATTAGATAAAAACGAAACTAACGAAAAACGTAAAATTAAACTACAGTGACTTCAGACTCCTTGACATAACTGTGCACCATTTAAATGACCCTGAAGCACCGTTATTTTTTTCATATTCGAAAGTTAAGCGGTTCGGAAGTTTTAGGCGACCAAAGTGACGAACTTTCACAAATATAGTATATGGATATTCAAGCCTTCTATCGCGTACGCAGAAAAACGTGAGTTTTATTCACTGGTTCACAGGGCGCGCTCACGAACAACGAGATCTAACTTTCATTCAGAGGCTACAGTCCAACGACGAACATCCCGCCTCCTTCGAAGAATTTAAAAAAAAAGCAATTTCCTTCTTGATGCCAGCAGGTAGTATTTACTGTTTCGATTCTTGGTGTTGTTTTTTGACAACAAATACATACCGTTCAGCGTGGAACGAAAATCACTTCATTTTGACAAAGACTCGCTTGGTCAGGGTAAAAACAGAACTATTCGAATACAGGTTTCGAATCACAAGAATGTCACCGACGAAAAGTCTGTCTTTCCGAGGATTTTAGACCAAAGGAATGAGTATAATAGGTTGCGCCCGATTTACACGTGTGGAAGACATTTATTTGTCACGACGCGGTGGAATCTGGCGCCTGTCAGTTTTTTGGGTATGTGGAGATATTGGTATCATGTTAAAGCGGGGGTGATCGAGCGAAAGTGTAAGATGTTAATGTTTGCTTTACTCTTTAGCTTTTCGGTAGAGCTGGGCGAAGAGTCGATTCCGGAACCGATTCCCGCGATTAATACTACGGGAGTTAAGTTCCGTCTCCTTTTTACGTAAACCAACGGTAACCAGTTACTTTTATCATTAAAACCTTTTTTTTTTTTAAGAATTTATTTTTTGAAAAATAGGAGTTGATGCTTCGTAGTATTCCGAAATTCAGATTATCCTACATCCTGAAGATGTTCGGAGCCAACCAGGTAACCACCGTAAGAAATCACGTCTTTAGAAAGTAAGTAATTGGGTTCGGAGTCGATTCCTATGATTCCTAGCTTTCAATAATCGGGAACTTAGCCGCCCAGCACTACTTTTCGGTCCTCTTATACCACGAGGTGTCGAGGAAAGTTTCCGTTGTCAGACATGGGCCATGAGTGTTGTTGTTGTATCGATCGTCATGTTGTTCTTTGGGGTTGGTGTTGTCTTTGACTCCGTCTATCTATCTATTCTTGTTTTTGTTTTTGCTTGTTTGTTTGTCTTTTCTTTCATTTTGCCCTGTAGTCATCAAATCGCATGCTATAGTTTGTTTCGATTGTCATGTTGTTATTTTGAGGTGTCTATGACTTCGTCGATCCATTCATTCGTGTTTTTGTTTTTTGCTTTTTTTTAAAAACATGTTTGTTTGTTTTTTTCTTTCATTTTGCCCTGTAGTCATCAAATCGCATGATGTAAGTGTTTCACACCCTTACTGACTTAGTGACACACTTTTAGTTTTAGTCATTTAGGAGTCAGGCTGCTCCGGCATGACCTGTCAGGGCTAGGTCAGGCTGTGTGGGATTCTATATCCCAGTACGAGTATCGAGGTAGGTCAGCTTGATAAAATGTGAGGCATCATGGTGAAACTAGGAGCTCGTCAAAATAATGAATTTGGGGAAACCAGTCTTTTTCCTCCCGTTTGGCAATTTTAAACAATTTTAAAAACTATTATTTTGGCTCAACACCTTTTGTGTCCGTTTAAAAACTCATTAATGTGTGGGTTTTACTGAAAACGAAGATTATTGGCCAAAAAAATATATTAAAATTAAAATCAACTTGCAGTTTTCAAGAACTCTCAAGCTTTGGAAGTTACCAAACATTGGCGGCCATTTTCTCGCTAATTTTTCCTTTAAAATTAGGCGACCCCAACCTCATTTATTCGCAAATAACTCGACATCTATTTAAGATAAATGGGTATTTTTTTCATCGAAAACAAGGCAAATTAATAAGTTTAAGGCAATAAACATTGAAAGCTGAGGTATTTCTTTAAATTAGCTGCAATATATGGCCTATAGTGGGAGCTTAGACGAAGAAGAGCGGTTATGTCACCGGGGACAAATGCAACTCTTTGAAGAAGAGTAATATTTTTAATCTTGGGGGGAAACTGATGAGGAATCGCTACTTCAGAAGTACAAAGTTCTATCTGCTCAGTACCTAGTTTTGGGAAATTTCACGTCAAAAGTTTTGAGTTTCACATCGTGTCAAGCTTTTTCGAACGCTATTCTTTGAATATCTTGACAACGACTTCGAGTAATCTTACGACTTTGATAGAGCAGATAGAACATTTAATAATAATAATAATAATAATAATAATAATAATAATAATAATAATAATAATAATAATAATAATAATAAATAGCATTTGTATAGCGCATTTCACCACTCGAAAGCAGGCTCTATGCGCTTTACACTATATCATTTCCCCAGCAGACCATAGAACACTCAGAAACATTCTCAGCTTCCCGGGAAGCATACAGTGCAAGCAGCTGATTAAGCGCTCAAACACTAGCAAACTGACAAGCTCTTTCACTGTCTATAGCAGGGTACCCATTTTCACTTGGGTGAAGTGGGGAAAATTCGTGTAAAGTGCCTTTCCCAAGGACACAACGTCGGGTCCTCGGCTCGAACCCCCGAACCCGCTACCTCACGATTACGAGTCCGGTAGCCAAACCACTAGGCCACCGACGCCACATTTAGTTTCTGACTTTATAATTTTAGTAACTCAAAACGTCAAATTCGTACGTCAGGTAGAACTTCGTAATTCTGAGGAAGTGGAATGTGTAGTTTCGAAATACATCAACATGACGTTTGAGAAAATGAAGCGGTAAAACTTGCTTGGGTTTGAAAATAGATATTCTCCTAAATCTCACAAACGAAAGTAGGCTAATCTAAAATTAGAAGATGAGCGTCATGAAAACTGATGGTGAACCGATTTAGTCAAGTTTGGAAGACCTACTTATGTCAAAATACATTACCGATGAATAGGCATTTTCTTCTTGAGGTTATGGTTATTCTCTGTCCGTCTGTCTGTCTGTCTGTCTGTCTGTCTGTCTGTCTGTCTGTCTGTCTGTCTGTCTGTCTGTCTGTCTGTCTGTCTGTCTGTCTGTCTGTCCGTCTGTCTGTCTGTCTGTCTGTCTCTTTCTCTCTCTCTCTTTCTTACTCACTTCGTCTTTCCCTCTCTCTTTTTGTCTCTATCTTTTCCTTTCATTCTCTGTATCAGACCCCCCCCCCCCTCTCTCTCTCTCTCTCTCTCTCTCTCTCTCTCTCTCTCTCTCTCTCTCTCTCACACACACACACACATACACACACACACACACACATAGACACATAGACACATAAAAAATATAACACAATGATATTTCTATATTTCCATATATTATAGCCTACTTATACCAAAGCCCAACAGAAGTGGGTGGTTACGGAAAACGTGATCTACTAACGAGCCATAGAAACCTTTTGATAGGATGAATAAGATAACCCACGATTCGTATGACCAAAATTATAGTGAGCTAAATCTCGCTTTGGAAAGGACACGAAAAATTTTAACTTTAATATACTCAAGAATAACCGAAAAAAGTCTGAAGGTATTCCCTGAAGTTAGAACAAGAGGAACGTAGGAGCATAACCAGAAGTACTTCAAACAGCACACTTCAGACGTCTTTGATCATCAATAATCATCATAATATATCATTATATAGGTATAGCACCTATTTCAGCTTTACTTTACTTCACTTCACTTCACTTTACTTTACTTTACTTTACTTTACTTTACTTTACTTTACTTTACTTTACTTTACTTTACTTTACTTTACTTTACTTCATCTTACTTTACTTTACTTTACTTAACTTTACTTTACTTTACTTTACTTTACTTTACTTTACTTTACTTAACTTTACTTCACTTTACTTTACTTTACTTTACTTTACTTTTACTTGACTTGACTTGACTTGGCTTGGCTTGGCTTGACTTGACATTACTTTATCCTTCCTCTTGTATTATTAGATGTCAAGGGGATGTGTGGTTTTCGGTCAAGGACTAGGTGTCGTCGATATGCTATTCTTTTGGATGACCTCTTTTACACCCTAGTATCTTGACTCTTTTGAGTTGTATGCTTGACCCCTTTCAAGGTTGTAAAGGCATTTAAGAGGCGGGGCCTCCGAACTTAGAGTCCATTTTCGATAGGAGCGA
>NW_004798232.1:168170-169167 GCF_000002075.1 Aplysia californica | reverse complement strand
CGCACACACACACACACACACACACACACACACACACACATAGACACATAGACACATAAAAAATATAACACAATGATATTTCTATATTTCCATATATTATAGCCTACTTATACCAAAGCCCAACAGAAGTGGGTGGTTACGGAAAACGTGATCTACTAACGAGCCATAGAAACCTTTTGATAGGATGAATAAGATAACCCACGATTCGTACGACCAAAATTATAGTGAGCTAAATCTCGCTTTGGAAAGGACACGAAAAATTTTAACTTTAATATACTCAAGAATAACCGAAAAAAGTCTGAAGGTATCCCCTGAAGTTAGAACAAGAGGAACGTAGGAGCATAACCAGAAGTACTTCAAACAGCACACTTCAGACGTCTTTGATCATCAATAATCATCATAATATATCATTATATAGGTATAGCACCTATTTCAGCTTTACTTTACTTTACTTAACTTAACTTAACTTTACTTTACTTTACTTTACTTTACTTTACTTTACTTTACTTTACTTTACTTTACTTTACTTTACTTTACTTCATCTTACTTTACTTTACTTTACTTAACTTTACTTTACTTTACTTTACTTTACTTAACTTAACTTTACTTAACTTTACTTTACTTTACTTTACTTTACTTTACTTTACTTTTACTTGACTTGACTTGACTTGGCTTGGCTTGGCTTGACTTGACATTACTTTATCCTTCCTCTTGTATTATTAGATGTCAAGGGGATGTGTGGTTTTCGGTCAAGGACTAGGTGTCGTCGATATGCTATTCTTTTGGATGACCTCTTTTACACCCTAGTATCTTGACTCTTTTGAGTTGTATGCTTGACCCCTTTCAACGTTGTAAAGGTATTTAAGAGGCGGGGCCTCCGAACTTAGAGTCCATTTTCGATAGGAGCGAATCAAATGGATGGAGAGCCTTGAAAGCTCTCTAAAAGAAGCCAAGGTCAGAAACCTCCTTTGGGGATTCGAAACAGGGTCAATATATA
>NW_004798232.1:164103-165593 GCF_000002075.1 Aplysia californica | reverse complement strand
CACACACACACACACGCACACACACACACACAAAGAAAGATTAAAAATAACACTATGCCTAGCCAAATGAAAAAAACCCAAACAACTAACTGATAAGACAACAACACAAATTTATTTTTTAAAAACACACAACAAAAACTTACCTGAAAATGAAAAAAATACAAGCAAACAAACAGAATAAATAAATAAAGCAAAGCAAACAAGATCTCACTCAAAATGAATATTGGGTTATTTGTTTTTCTGTCTCCCTTTTAAGTGTTCACTACTTCGCTATTTCACTCAGTATATGACTTTTAAGTCTTTTGAAGTTAAAACATAATTCGTCTATGTGATCATTATTTGACAAAGATCGTCCGAAAGCTGTTTATAGCTAGACTGGGTCTAAACACTCCCCTGGCCTCACGGAAGCTTCTACAAAAATAGAATGCTTTATCCGTTTGAACATTATGACTTTTTTAAATAGAGAAATTTAAAGCCCTTTTATAAATCTAAATTTTTCCTACTCAGCTTCTGACAGTTTTGAACGTCTCTGTCACTTGACATTTTCCGCTTAAAACTAGAGCTCATTGTTAACCCCTTACCTGCAAAACATGTTAAAAAATTTATTACGATTTTTTACTATTTAAGTTGGTCATTCAGAAATCAGAATGACGGTCCTGTTTTCATTTAATGAGATATCGTGGTGAAATCAGGCGCTCGTCAAAATACACTAACAAAAGGCACACAGAGAGACAGGTAATATGGACGGACAGAGATCAGATCAGGTGGGAACGGACGGAACAAGAGGGGGGGGGGGGGGGTGGTGTTAAAAACATGATGTGATGTGTCCACCTCTGATCTCCGCGGACAGGCGTGATGAAAACACGACGACAGGTAACTCATGTAGCAACATGCATGTCATTTGGTAATCTGAGGAGGTCTCGAATAATAGGTCGTACGGACACTGTGGTGTCCCCGCTTACATGTCTGTGTGTGGCTCGTACGTCGCTGCTGTTGCTGTCTTTCACTATGGTGGCTTTTATATCTTTTTTTTTTTGTTGGTTTCTCTTTTCCCTGTTTATTGACATGTCTTTTTCACTGTATATTGAAATTTTCTCTATTTTGGTTGTTGTTGTTATTATTTTTTGTTTATTAATCCTTTTGTTTTCTCCCTTTTTACCCTGTTTATTGACATTTTTTCAATGTTTATTAACACTTGGTTTTGTTTTCTCGGTTTATTTACATTTGTTCACTTTTTTATGGACAACTATGTTCTTATCTTTTTTTTTGCTTTTGTTTTCAATGTTTCATGACATTTGTTTTTGTTTGTTTTGTTTGTTCATAGCTTTTGTTTTCACTGGGTTTTTTTTTTTTTTGGCAGTGAGTAGTCTCTGCAGCTTGGTAGATTACGACGAGTTCAGCTTCCAAGTGGATGCTCGATGTTTGAATCCAACTCATTTGCACCCCGTCCATCTATCTATCTATCTATCTATCTATCTATCTATCTATCT
>NW_004798232.1:159298-160337 GCF_000002075.1 Aplysia californica | reverse complement strand
ATCTCCAGGTGTTGACTATTTCTCTCCATACAAATTTCAATATTATGCCAGTGGAAATTTTGAATAACCCCACGGTATGCTTTTTAGTTTTAGTAGAGGGTTTTATGGCGCTCGCAACTGCATAAGGTCATAAATATGAGCGCCAACGGTATGCTTCTGGTCCTATTCTTTGAACACCATGTTCAGCATTGAGCTTCAGCTGTTCGATTAATTGTCTGTGGGTTGTTTCCGTAGACTCTGTCCGTTAAAGCAAACAAATGAATAAACAAACAAGCAAATAAACAAAAACAGAAAAAACCCAAAAACAAAATAAAATAAAACAAAACAAAACTAAACACATCTAAAAAACAAACAAACCCCACAATAGGTAATAATTGAAGGGGCTCAAGTAAAAGGGGGTGGGGTGGTGAGGGAATAATTATAGTGACTATTCATTTGTAAACTTGCAAGCCGTACCCTTAACCTTTCTTAGAACCACACAAGGGCCACTTTTGACGTGCGGCCTGTGGCCCCATCTTACCGGAACCTGGCCCCTACAGGAAAACACCTCCTCCCCAATCTTCTACAAAACTTTCTCAGCACGGTGAGATATCCATTAATTTGCTGTTTCTGTAGTGGTTTTACCGTCTTTGTCCTGAAACCAGAACGGGCCGATCACGCCCTATATAATAATTGAACGCTGTAAACTAAAATTTTACGTTTTACCTAATTTGGTTGAAATTTTTAAAACTTCCTATTTCACGAACACGTTGATTGTTTTTTTTTTCATACACAAGCATTTGATGTCCCCATAGTTAATTTTTTTTTTCAAAGTTTTGTTGAAATTAATGCTGATACGACCGAGTTATTGCCATTCAATTAGACCCTCTTTATTTTTTCTTACATGCCCTGTACATACAGGTGTCTTAAAAAAAGAGGACCCATTTCAAGGAATAAGTCTCATCAACAGCATTATAATAACTTCTCATCCCCAAATGTCTCCCAAATCTTCTTCTTCTTCTTCTTCTTCTTCTTCTTCTTCTTCTTCTTCTTCTTCTTC
>NW_004798232.1:148664-155954 GCF_000002075.1 Aplysia californica | reverse complement strand
GGTATTCAGAGTATCTATAACGAGCGATGAATATTATTATGCCTATCTACATCAAATACCTGTGTTTATACATGTTCTGTTTCGTCTGTACAAACAACCATTTCCCTTTCCGCTCAGAATTAAAGCAAATTCGACTGTAAAAATAACATACACAATATTATTATAGTCAAACCTGCTTTAACGGCTACCTGTATATCATGCCAACCACCTGTACAAACAGCCACTTCCCATTTCCCCTTGCCGTCTTAAAAAAAACAACCCCATTTCAATGACACTGTGTAAAGACGAGGTTAATACGTCTACCTGTCTAAGGCCGCCATTTTCCTCCTCGGCACATGAGTGACCGTCTCAGACAATTTCCACTGCCTGTTACATATAGATACACAATAGGTCAAGGTTATTTCCGAACCATCCGTCACCACAAGTCGCTAGTAGTTGTAAGTGTCAGTAGCGGGATTAAGGCATCTATAGGGATCTCGGACGCATTGTCTTCCGTTGTCCCTGTAAAGTCCTCGAAAATAAATGTTTGTAAAGGGTCTTCGCGAACCCCAAAATCTGGGAGTTAACTAATTGAGACGCCCATTCTGGTCATTCGACAACATTTGAAGAAGACAAGCTGTTTCAGGATATTTTTAAAAAGAAGCAGCATAATAATAATATGCGTAATATTAACTTCGTTATGCATACAGATTTTCCCATTCTGTTTTTGTCATCTGAGACTTGAAATGGCAGGCAATGCTAATGCTATGAAATATTATGCAAATTTGTGCTTCTGATTTATGTAAGATTGTCAAAAATATCCCGCAAAATTATCTTTGGCCTGCTCAGAGAGTATTACCGTAAACTCTCTGGTCGTCTGCTAATCGGACGAAATGTGTCCGTTGCGTCCTTTAATGAGTTAATCAGTTTGCAGGTTAGGGATCCTTTTAGGTGTACAGTCCAGCCTGCTCTAACAACCCCGTGAAAAAGACAATAACCGGTTCAAATAGCCACTTTCCATTTCTCTCTTACTTTTTTTGTTTTACATTATTATGACATTGTGTAAGATATGCTCTTGTATAAGACAAGTACTTTCTCTTCGACAGTGGGTGGCTGTTTTTGGCAATTTCGGCAGTATTTATTATCTTGAAGAGCAATCTGCGCGCTCATATGACCTTAGCAGTTGCGAGCGCCGTAAAACCTTATACTACTACTAGAAGAGCAATCTAATCCACATCCCCACATGTGCTTTTCGACGGCGTATTCTTTTTCTTTTATCATAATATTTGTACAATGGTACGAAATTTGTGTGGTATCGTGGTGTAATCAAAGATCGTTATGTTTGGTGTCATCAAGGGCTTGTAAAAAAAAATGAAATCGAAGAAACTGGCATTTTCCACTCGTTGGGCAGTTTAAAAATAATATTTTGGGGGGGCTCAACACCTTCTATATATGTCAATTTTAAAACATATTTATGTATGGGTTTCACTGAAAAAAGAAACCACTCTGATCAAGGACACGAAACATGTAAATTTTCTGTTTCCAAGGACACTGAAGCTTTGGAAGTCACCAAACTTTGGAAGACATTTCTCCCTAATTTTTCCTCTGATCCCGCCTGCTTCAACCGCAAATATTCGACTTCTATTCAAGATAGATGGGTATCATTTCATCAAAAGCAAGACAAATGAACAAGCTTCAAGGCGATACCAATAGATCTAACTCCATATTATGCCCCAAAATTAATATGCGCCTGATTTCACTGTGTCCTGACATATTTCCATTTGACTCCCGCTTAGGAACATCTTTGGTTCTCTGGACCAAAATATCTTAAGTTTTATTTTGGAGACAGTAACCCTGTTGCTCAGTGTGGGAAAATATAAGTAACTGACCTATCTCAATCAATCGTCCTCACGCCATTTGCCTCACAGTAAACAACGCTACTGTCACATGCTACTGACACAGACCCGGCGTCTCCGTGCAGCGCTAAGGCACTTTGTCATCGCACGCAGAAGAGCAGAGCCCGATTCCCTAGAAGGGAAAATATTTATCGAGCATCTCGGTCTTTCTGTTGTAACACTGTATCCCTATCAGCCTGGGCTGGTGTTAACAGTCAGGACCGAAGCTGGTCTCCTAAATGATCTATAGTTTCGAAGGGTGTAAAAAAATAACCTTGATCAAAAATATATGCTGGCCCTACATAATTTTGAACTCATGGATTATGGGGGTGACAATTATAGCTGCTCATATATCTTTCGGCAGCACGATGTTTCTATATTCTTTTGGGTGGCCAAGGCCACTTGGCCTTGTTTTATTTTGAAGACAGTTGCCCAATGTAGAAAAATAAAAGTAACAGATCTATCTCAATGAATCGTCTTCTCGCTACCTCAGAATGACAACGTTCTATCTGACCTATTTGGCCGTTTGAGTCAGAAACCCAAATGTTCTGTATGCTCCACCAAATCGTAAGATTGTTCGGAGTCGTTTTCGAGATATTCAAAGAATTGCCTTTAAAAAAGCTTGACGTGTTGTAAAACTCGATATCTTTTACTTCAAATTCCTCAGAACTAGTTACAACACAGATAGAACTTTGTAATTCTAGGATAGTGATTTGCCTCACTGTAACATTACTAACACATGCTATCTTCCCGTCGCCATCGTAAGTTTTGTTGCTGTTGTTGCTGCTGTTGCTGCTGTTGCTGCTGTTGCTGCTATCGTTGTTGTTGATTTCATTGTTAAGTTTGCTTCTGTTGTTTCTGTCATTGTTGATTTCGTTGTCGTTGTTGCTGCTGTTGTTGTTGATTTGGCCTTCGATTTTTGTTGTTGTCGTTGTTGATTTCATCTTAATTGTTGTATGTCGCTGTTGATTATTTCATTATCGTTGCTGTTATTGCCGCTAGTGTTTGTTAATTTAATTGTTATTGCCGTTATCATTATTGTTGATTTCACTGTCTTTACTGTTGCCGTTGCCATTGCTGTTGATTTCATTGTTGTTGTTGTTGTTGTTGTTGTTGCTGTTGTTGTTGTTGTTGTTGATGACTATGATTTTACTGTCGTTGCTGTTGTGGTTGTAGTCGTAGTTGTTGTTATGGGAGCTTAACACCCTACATAGGCTCAATGCCATTTCGAAGTCGGAACTCAGCATCTCCCACGCGACACACGTTTGACAGAAGATTTTACACCAAAAAAAAAACCTTTCGGAAGGAAAGAGAAGAACCTTTCTTGGATTCGAACCTTGAACTTTTGCGTGGCAGGTCACGTTCATAGTCTAGTGCTCCATTGAGGCCAGCATAAAACACGTTGGTATGACAAAAACAAAACAAAAAGCATGCCTGCTGAGATAAAGGACCGCAAAAAAAGAAAGGAAGGAAGAAAGAAAGGTAGAAAGGAAGAAAGGGAAAGAAAGAAAAAAAAAGAAAGAAAGAAAGAAAGAAAGAAAGAAAGAAAGGTAGAAAGAAAGAAAGAAAGAAAGAAAGAAAGAAAGAAAGAAAGAAAGAAAGAAAGGAAGAAAAGGAGGGAATAGCAGCAACCCCACACAGGTTCACCGCTTGGGGGTAATATTTCAACCTGTCAACTCCCCGGAAACCTGAACGATCGTAGCGCCAGGAAGCCTTTTCGTTCCTGTCCATTGGCCATTGCATGATGACTCAGCATATCCGTCGAAAGGGAAACAACAAACTCGGCAAGAATTTATTGCCCTAATGTTAGATTACGAGCCTTCCGCATAAACGTATACTGAAAAATGGCGCAACTCAAAAGGGATAAGGAATTAGCGTGGCCATTATTCTTACAATGCTGTATAATAAGCTGATGCCATATGCTTTTCGAGACAAGTCGGTGTATAAAAAGTAATTCAACGAGGACAACTCATAATAATGATAATAATATTTCCTAGTTTCTTCGGTTTCCGTGTCAACAGTGTGAACGTGTCTGTGTCAATAATTAGTTGACTTATTTGTTTAGCTTCCTTCCTTGAGGTGTGAGGTTTTCTTATTTACAATGATAGTCATTGAATGAGTAAAGTGATATACTGTATATTATTCAGAATCCTTCACCTTGTAGTTTCCCACCTTGAACAATAATATAAGTTGGATAGACCTACTGTCACCAGTAATAGCAGTAGGCAGCAAATCGAGACTGAAGTAACAGAGTAAAGACCAACAAATAAGTGCCATTGGAACTTATTGTCATAATTTGTGGTTCCGTTGGAGAAGAGTAAGGGTTTTCAACAATTGAAAAAAAAAAGAATAAAGACCAAATGAAAACGATGCGCTATCAGAAAAATCATGATTCATCCCCATCATCATCATCATCATCATCATCATCATCATCATCATCATCATCATCATCATTTAAAAATTCAGCTTTGTCTTCAAAGCTTCTTCCATTACCATTTCAGGCAGTGAAACTTTTTCATAACGAAGGTTCCACCTGAAAGGGCGCACATTACGTAAATATGCTTCAAATGAAAGAGGAGAAACTTTTACAGGAGCTAATCAGGTTCAAAGGAAGTGCAGATGCAGATTTGTGAACGCATTGGGGAAGACATTGACCTGTGATCCATTCTTGACGACAGTTTCCATCTCTGCGATTTACACACCCTATCTCCCCCCCCCCCCCCACGGTAAGACACCATCAAGTGTACTGGAGGTTAGAGTGCACCATGCGTCAGTGCTTCCATATCTCCTTTTTCTATTCCAATGTTGTGTTTGTATATTTCTGTCTGCCTGTCTTCTATTTCCCATTATATATGATGATCATTTTCATGGTGATGTGTTTCCTCGTAACTCAAACAAATCACCGCGTCCTCTCCGATTTCTGTCTCGTAAAGCAAGCTCTCACTTAGCCCAGCACGTAAAAAAGACTGAAGCTTAAATATTTTGTCAAAGGGACTTCACATTTCTGCTGGTGCATTTCTCCTACAACCCTGGTTGGCCGTTAAAAAAACAAGCAAGGTTTAAATGAGCTTGCCTTTTATTACGGTATTTAAAGATTATTTGAAAGTGGTTTTTTTTAGAATCAACAAACTTGCAGTCCGCATAAACATTACAGTCTCTGTTTTATGCTACATACAGAAAAGATTTATATAAATACTTTTTTCCATTTTTTCCCCACCAGTCAGCCTAATTGAAATGAACCAATTTCAAAGATTAAAAAAAATTATGAGCTCTTTAAGATACACGTATTTGTTAGTTGTGCAAGTAGTAACCCAAATTCACGCCTTGTTTAAAATAAAGGAGATTGTGTCGAATCTATAGATAATGAAAATAAACTGAGGGGAAGAGTCAGAGGCAGTTTCTAAGACACACGAATCAACATAAAAGCCTTGAACCTCTTGCTCTTGCCAGACAAAAAGAAGGTAAATGAGGGACAAGAATACTATTAATAACTCTGAGAACTCGAACAGATGGGTAACTGGGAAAGACTAGAACATTGTACATGTAGGTTTTAGAGGTAAACAAAAAATAGGGCGTTACCTGACTGAAGGAGCCAACTGCGGCTGTGTGGTATACATAAATATCACATTCCTCGTTTTTCATTAAATCCTATAGTCGTAGAGATTGGCCATTGTGGTTTTTTGTTTGTTTGTTTTCTGTTTTATTCTTTGTTTCAGTCTTATTTTGTTTTCTTTTGTTTTGTTTAGTTGTTGTTGTTGTTTTGTTGTTGTTGTTGTTGTTATTTTTTTAAAAATTACTTTTTTTTTTGGGGGGGGGTGACCTGATTCTTCTCTGATCTCTTACTAACTTAATTGTTTAACTTCAGGCCTGTTCTTAGATTTGTTCGGTGATGATGATGATGATGATGATGATGATGATGATGATGATGATGATGATGATGATGATGATGATGATGATGATAACCCCATCTTCCTGCCCCCTAAAAAAAGATTTTAAAAAGTCTACATGTTCTCTTTATAGGCAAAATGACGCCAGCAATAAGCTACGTACTATTTTCGGTCTTGGTGATTTCACGTCTTCTGGCGACTGTGTCCGGGAACTTCCTTGACCTACTGACCTTTAACATGATGTGCAACGAGGACGCCGGTTACACGTAAGTGAACGAAGAAGGTGACACTGTGGCTGGGGACGGGGAAATGGGGGGTTTTGGTTAGGGGGTGGGGGAGCGTATTCAGAGTCTGGATACAAGGCCATTCTCTTAATCCTTTTGACCTGTGTTACAGACACAGAGAAGAGGTGCGTTCGTGGTTTATTCTCTCTCTCTCCCTCTCTCTCTCTCTCTCTCTCTCTCTCTCTCTCTCTCTCTCTCTCTCTCTCTCTCTCTCTCTCTTTCTCTCTCTCTCTCTCTCTCTCTTTATCTCTCTCTTTATCTCTCTCTTTCTCTCTCTCTCGCTTTAAGGCGATACGCGTACCAATAACTCTTTATGCCCCAAATTGACGAGCGCCTGATTCCATCGTGTCGTGACACATATTTTGAGGGTCAGCCGATTTTACCACTAGGGCGACGATATCTTTCTCTCTGAAAACAAAATTAGTATACTTGTGATATACATGTCACTTTCTTTTTCATACTGTAATATGTTCGTATAATTAAGATCATGTGTATACAAGCGTGTGCTCTGGTGTGGTTTGCTCCTTCATCCCAATCAAACATCTATCGTCTTTATCTCTTAACCCTTTTGGATGTGTTCTTCTCTTGTAACAACTCTAATTTTTGGCACTTATACGACCTCATCGTGTTGCGAGTTCCGTAAAATTCTTACCAAAAAAACTGTTGAAATCTGAGACACTACGTGTGTTGCAAGTGCCATAAAACTCTCCTGTAACACCTCTAATCGTCAGCAGACAAACGATTTAATTGTGTTGCAAGTGCCGTAAGACTCTAACTAAAAAAACGAACAAACCAACCAACCAACCAACCAACCAACCAACCAACCAACCAACCAACCAACCGAAAAAGCAAACAAACCCAACAAAGAAACAAATGAACACACAAACAAAGGAACAAAAAACAAACAAATAAAATTCAGTTAAAAACTCAACCCCACGGGTTTCCCTCACGTCCATAGATTTGTTCGCGGTGACCCCTGGGACTGTAACCGCTACCACATGTGTATGGCGGGAATTCCGTTCCAGGGCCGGTGTGGACCAGGCCAGGTGTTTGACCAGAAGACCCACAGGTGTAGGGCGCCGTCCACTACTGACCAACCACGGTGTGCGCGTGCAGTCACAGGTGTGTGTGAGTGTGTGTGTGTGTGTGTGTGTGTGTGTGTGTGTGTGTGTGTATGTGTGTGCGTGCGCGTGCAGTCACAGGTGTGTGAGTGTGTGTGTGTGTGTGTGTGTGTGTGTGTGTGTT
>NW_004798232.1:144790-145772 GCF_000002075.1 Aplysia californica | reverse complement strand
CCCCCCCAGCCTCCTTCAGTTGCAAATATTTCAACTACTACTCAAGATGAATAGTTAATTGTTCTCATCAAAAGCAAGACTAATGAACAAACTTTAAGATGATACCAATAACTTTGCATAACATCAAGAGGCTAGCCCAGGATAGAGAAAGGTGGAAGGTGTTCGTCCGTGGTCTATGCCCTGGTGCAGGGTGAGAAAGGCAATGATGATGATGATGAATATCACTTGCCAAAAAATTGACGAGCGCCTGATTCCACCGTATCGTGACACTAACTTTGTTTCAAGATTCTGCACACCATTTTGTGGCTCCTTTTTTATTTTATTAAAACGGAGACTATCATAGACGACTTTACTTATCTTGGGTTGTTTTTCTTTTTAAAGTTTTAGTAGAGGTATTACGGCGTTCACAACTGCATAATGTCATATGAACGCCAGAAGATTAGAGTACAAGAGAGTAACAAACATAAAAAAGAAGAAGAGGAGATAAGGACGACAGTTGTTCGATAGGAAAGAAGGCGCAAACCACTCCAGAGCACCTGCCAACCACCCACCTATCTTGGAGAATTATTTTTTAAAATTGTTATTATGTTTTATTTTAGAATTAAGTGTTTTTGACCCCCTCCCACTCCCCCATTTTTAGACACAATTGTGATGATATAGGAGGCGGGCCCTCTGGTCAACAACGAAGATGATGAAGCTCCTACTCCTAGTCTAATCATCACGCCACAGATAACAATGATTCGTAGAATAAGACAATGAACATTTCATGCACCGAATGTACCAGTATAAATCAAGACTATTTACTATTTGCTGATGTTTCTTCTTTTTTTTCTTTCCATTTGTACTGACGGTTTGTAATAGTCATTCTTTGGGGAAAATATGGTTGTAGGAGGAATGGTGTGTGTATATATTATTGTGTGTGTGTATGCGTGTGCGTCTGGGTGTGTATGTGAGTGTGTGTGTGTGTGTGGTGTGTGTGTGT
>NW_004798232.1:139169-140803 GCF_000002075.1 Aplysia californica | reverse complement strand
GGGGGGGGTGCTAACCTTATAACACAAAAACTAAGACTTTGGTTTCTGGCACCTTTAACGTATGTGCATTGAGCATTTTTTTTTAGCTGAATTCACTTACTTAAGAAATAAAACCCGTCCCTCCTCCCCTCCTCTCCCCCACCTAACATATTCACATATATAAGAGAAAACGATACCCCCTCCCCTCCCGCAGAAGTCCAGCCGTGATAAGACATACAACATGACATACTTCGAATTTCTCACGTGGACACCCGACATTTAACCTCATTCTGGGCACTATTTGAGTCATCACGACAACAAAGCGCTAGTCTTGGTGTTTCGATCACTTTATCCAGGATTTTTAGTTTTAGAAAGAGTTTTACGGCACTTGCAACACAATAAGGTCATAAAAGTGCCGAAGATAAGAAGTGTTACAAGAGAGTAACAAACACACAAAAAAAGAAAGAGGAGAGATAAAGACGATAGTTGTTTGATAGGAAAGAAGGAGCAAACCACATCGGAGAACCCGCCAACCACCCACAAGGAAAATTCTGGGCCACTGAGACCAGAACCCCAAACCTGCCATCTGTAACTATAAGCTAAGCCGTGAATTTACGAGGCCGCTTTGGCCGGCAGGCACGCAGACATACAAAGACTCTAGAACAACATACTTCGACTACAGCGACAAAAACGGCAAAACCGTTCCCCAGATCCACCCCGAAGACAAACGTCTAGTCATTGCAAAGACCGGTCAGCCAAGTGTCTACGTCACCACGTCCACTACCCGGGTCCCTGGGAGGAGGAACAGGTTCCTGAGAGCAAGCCTGGAGAAACTGGAACAACAGGCAGTTGCTCAAGGAGGGAAGGGGAGGCAATTTATAGTAACAAAGCGCGGGGGTATAAAAAAGGGAGGCACGCCCTGGAATCTTCACCATAGACTTTGCCCTTGCTAGAGACAACTCAGGTCAGTTGGATACAATCTATTGCTTTTTATTTAATTTTGGTTATGTTTTTGTTCTTTGTTTTCTTTTCTTATCTTTTTCTTTAGTCTACATAATATATTTTTTTCTTTTCTTTTTTTTATATTTCAATGTTCACTTTTCTTTTTTGTTTTGTTTTGTTTTTCTCTTTTTTTTTTTTACTATCACAGTTTTCCTTCCTTTTTTTCTCTCTCGTTGGCGTAAAGCTTTGTTCTTCTTTACGATATACTGTTCTTTAAATTTTTAAACAAAACTGTTTCCTTTTTCAAAAAGTGATTCAGGTCACTATATTATTATGGCAGTGACTTTTGTTCACTGTTAAAAAACCCATTAATTTCGTTGTTTGTAGACAGAAAGAGAGACACTAAATCTACGATCAAATTCCTCATATCGCCCTTTTCACATCCCCCTCCCCTTCCCCATGACCCTTGCTCTACATCATGGTTATATTATTAAGAACAAACGGAGGATTAAATCGAACATGGATCGCAAGAAACAAGTCTAAAAAATAGAAGAAAAAAATTAATTCAGCATGGTTTTTCCTTGCTATGGCCAGTAATCCAAGCGCACGTTCTATTTATTAAATGTAACTTGAAGCACAATGTGAATGCACACACAGTGTGTGTGTGTGTGTGTGTGTGTGTGTGTGTGTGTGTGTGTGTGTGTGTGTGTGTG
>NW_004798232.1:136843-138437 GCF_000002075.1 Aplysia californica | reverse complement strand
TAAATAAATAAACACAAACAAACAAACAAACAAAAATCCCCCCAACCTATTCATCTGTCTCCCTCTGCGCTCATCATATGACCTTATACAGTTGCAAGCGCCGTAAAACCTTACTAAAAAAAACCTTTAAAAAACCTCTTTCTCCAGCACAATGGTCCCTCTCGCGTGTCTTCTGATCGTCATCCCACTGGCGGCGGCCGGGGGCTGGGACAACAACCAGCAGATGGCCATGATGCAGAACATGATGCAAAACATGATGCAGCAGCAGCAAGGCTGGGGCTGGGGCGGACAGCAGCAGGGAGACGGCATGCAGCAGGGAGGTGGCATGCAGCAGGGAGGAAGCAACGGCGGACAGGGCAGTGAGTGGACGTTACTTTCTTTCTTCTTCTTTATTGTCCTTCCTCTTGACTTGTACCTCTACGGCGTCCAGGGGAGAAAGAGCTTCCTGTCTCTAGCAAGTTTGATGGCCTGGCTGGCTGGGATATTGAATGTTCTCAGTGTATTCTTCACACCTTCACTTTCTTTTATATTTAAAAAAGATTCTCTAGGTCACCATTGTTATTGTTACAGTGCAGTGAGTGGACTCTACTTTCTTTTAAAGTGATGTTTAGAAAAAGATGATATAGGTCACCATTGTTATTGTTACAGTACAGTGTAGTTAGTAGACTCTACTTTTTTTTATATCACGTTTTAAAAATTATCACGTTAAAAAAAAATAATATAGGTCACCGTTGTTATTGTTACAGTGCAACGAGCGGGCTTTACTTTCTTTTATGACGCTTAACAAATATTATTGGTCACCATTGTTATTGTTATTGTTATAGTGCAGTGAGTGTACATTTCTTTCTTTTATGACGTTTAAAAAGATAATATAGGTCACCGTTGCTATTGTTACAGTGCATTTTATTCACCGTATACAAAGAATACTGTATTGTTTGTAGACAAAAAGCGAGTCAATTATAAATCTTCGACCAGTTCTTCCCAGCCCCAAATTAAATCATCTTGAAATCTTACTTAAACAATTCTCCCATGTATCTCGTTGGCAGACTGGTGGGGTATGCAGTCCCAGCAGGACTACGAGGCCTACATGAAGTGGTGTGAGGAGAACAAGATCCGCCAACAAGAGCAGGAGAAACAGCGGGAGCTCATCCAGATGTGGGAGAAACAGGAAGAGAGCAGGAAGATGGAGGTGAGTCACATGTATACACACAATGGAATATCTATACGCAGTTTTTAAGGAGAATTCATACACATGCACGCCCTCAGGAACTCACGCACGCACGCACGCACGCACGCACACACGCGCGCATGTACGAACGAAATACAAGCGCTCTCTCTCTCTCTCTCTCTCTCTCTCTCTGTCTCTCTCTCTCTGTCTGTCTGTCTGTCTGTCTCTCTCTCTCTCTCTCTCTCTCTCTCTCTACATGTAACACACACTCACACGCACGCATACAGACGTGTGTACGTGAACACACACTGACAAACACACATCATGTAACATATAATCATAGGTATTGACACATTATATGGTATCTATAATGAATGATAAAAATAATAGCTCCCTCTTTCACTCACTTTCTCTCTGTCTCCCCCC
>NW_004798232.1:134379-135894 GCF_000002075.1 Aplysia californica | reverse complement strand
TCAGTCTCTGTGTGTGTGTATATTATAACATTTAGTAATACTAATACTTTTAATATAATGTATGTTATAAATTATGTGGGTGGTTGGCTGGTGCTCTGGTGTGGTTTGCTTCTTCTTTCCTATCAAACATCTATCATCTTTATCTCCCCTCCTCCTTTTTCATGTTTGTTACTCTCTTGTAACACCTCTAATCTTCGACACTTATATGACCTTATTGTGTTGCAAGTGCCGTAAAACACTTAGTAAAATTAAATCAGAATCTTTTCTTGACGTTCAGATCATGGAGATGAAGCACAAATACATGTACATGGTCACCATGGAGTTCCTCAAGTTCTGCAAATGCTCCGACTTCACCGCTGAGCTCGAGAGATACTTCATGCACGATGTGAGTATTCA
Organism: Aplysia californica; assembly: GCF_000002075.1. Lineage (NCBI taxonomy): Eukaryota > Metazoa > Mollusca > Gastropoda > Aplysiida > Aplysiidae > Aplysia > Aplysia californica. Next base: position 135,498 of record NW_004798232.1, on the reverse strand, counting down.
CAATTGGCCTACGTGTACATAATACATGTAATGATAACAACCAAATTAAATAATAAATAACATCTGTATAGAGCAAACCCCTGCTCAACAGCAAACTTTATACGCGTTACATTATATTACTACCCCAGCAGACCATAGATCGCTCAGAAACATTCTCAGCTTCCCGGAATAATATAATATACATGGAATTGATTTTAGTTACAAAAAAATATATCATTACTATTATCATTACTTTTTGGAGATCAATTGTTGACACCAGTGAAGCTTTCGGTGGAGAAATGGGGGGTGTGGAGGTGAGGAGAGGTTATAAATTATGCTCCACTCCGAGGCAGTGGTGGTTTCTTTGATGATCTTTTGAGTTACATTTGCCTTTCACATCTTCAGTTATCTCTCATTTTTTTCTCTCTCTCGCTTCTCTCTCTCTCGCTTCTCTCTCTCTCTCTCTCTCTCTCTCTCTCTCTCTCTTTCTCTCTCCATCTCTCTCTCTACTCCCCCCTCCTCTCTCTCTCTTCCTTCTCTCTCTCTCTTCCTTCTCTCTCTTTCTTCTCCCATCTCCCCCCGGTCTCTCTCAGTCCCATATTAGCTATTTCAATCTGTTTGACTCTCTTTTAATTTTTCAATAGAGAAAAGGTTCAATATTGATTCAGTGAGCTTCTCTTAAACTAAAAATGTACATTTACCCTGTAGCTTGTAAAATTAGTTTCTTGTCATGCAAACAAACAAGAGTCATTTTATCGCTTGCGACTGAGGTAGGACCTCGTGTCATTAAAAACAAAAACGAATAAAAACCAACTGATGTTTTTGTTGTTGTTTTTCCTCTCCAGGGTGTTTCCTACACCAGCGATGAGTGGGATCTGGATGACCTTGATGGCATTGACAGCACCGACCCCATCGCTGTTGCTCAGGCTTTGGCCAACAGGTGAGTTATAATAATAATAATAATAATAATAAAAATAATAATAACAATAATAATAATAACAATAATGAAGATCATTTCTATAGCGCCCACTCCCGTGTAAATAAAAATAATATTATGACGTTGTTAGTCACGTGACAGCATCATTTTCAGATCTGATATTCTTTGGTCTTGGGTAGGTTAATCAGTTTTGGGTTCCATCT
>NW_004798232.1:112291-133164 GCF_000002075.1 Aplysia californica | reverse complement strand
GCAGATAGATAGATAGATAGATAGATAGATAGATAGATAGATAGATAGATAGATAGATAGATAGGTAGATATAGGGAGAGGTTGTCTTGAGATGAAGGTATTGTCCAACATTTTGTTTGTTGCCTGTTGCTTTGTTATTGGGTTTTTTTCGGTTCTTCTTCACAATGTAACTAAATTGTTTACATTAAAAATGTACCGGTATTTCAAGCTTGCGACAGTCCAATATTTCGGTGTTTCGGTATAATTAACCTACAAGTAATATTACCACCATACTACCTTCAACTAACATTCGTGCGTCTCCTAATTTCGACCTTCTGTTTCGTTCACAGGCATCATATTATCACAAGGGCTGTCTCAGCAGAGTGTGAAAGTTAAGAACACTTTTCAAGTACCATCGAAAAGTAGAAACTGATAGATTCAAGAAAGTACAATCAAGAACTTTGAGCAATTCCATCGGCTCATAGTCTATGGCTGAAACTCGCTGACGCCAGAGAAGTCTTTCCTTCCATCTTGACTCTCTTCACCATCATTACGTCAGCTTCCGGATCACGTGACTTCCAACAGTGTGACGTCATGTCGAGGGCAAAACATGTCGTCTCACTCCGTGACCCCTCTGTATATTTTTTTCTATGCATACTCATTTTATCCTGTTGACATTCGTTTATTTTGTTGACATCTTTGTGTTTCTCTATGTTGAGAAATAAATGTGGCTTCATGTTCAAACTGGTCTTCCAAATATTTTTATTTTTTAAAACTAAAAGGAAATAAGATATTACATTATATTCGAACTCGAACATCTCCAAAGAGAATACGCAATCTTGTCTAGAAAGATGCCATGCGAATACTCGGATCAAATTCACCAGATAAAAAAGCGGACACGAATCAGAATTTCCATTTGAATTTTAATCAAGATGGGTGTGCAATACTGTTGAGTTGCATTTTCAATACAGAAAAATACCAAAGTTTCAAAGACAAAACATTGTCTTCTTGGACTTGGCTCTTCTACACTGACTACTGACCTAAAAAACGGCAATACGCAATGGCCTGCAATAGTCTCCCATACAAGTAATTAATTACAATAGTAGAAGTTAACCCCCCGACCCCCATATTTCGACAGAATTTAGATTATTTAGGAAGCAGGCTGCTTCAACTCTGCCTGTCGGAGCCAACTTTGGTTGAGAGAGACACGTCTCATTAGATAAACGAAAAAAGTGTTGGATAGGAAGACAAAGATGCTATCAAATTGATTTAAAAAATTGCTCTCACAAGAATCAAACACGTCTTCTGCATGTGACAGCAAAGCGCCTTGCGGCTGCACCGCTTACGTCTATGTATTTTCTAGGGTGAAGACATGATGTAGCAACGTCTCTCCCTCCCTATGGTCTCGTCACTTACCCAAAAGATTGGACCCAGATTACCTTGAGGAGAGTTCATATTAAATTTTTAAATTATCGATCCAAAGAGTGAAATATCTGAACGCCATTATTTCCCTTTTCTGCATTGACTGAAATAACCAAGGCAAGGGCAGCAGCTTCTTTGAAACAATGCTTGTCAACCCGTTTTAAAATACATTTTATAGCTAGCTAGAGCCAACTTGTACAGTCTTTGAGAGGCTAACATTTTTCTACGCCAACCAACATTACTATTAATACTATTATATTCATTAATTGTAGTTCCAAGCCGGCCACTCAATGTTTTTGTACCAGTCACTACGGTACCCGGGCGATCCCTACTGCCTGCCAAACCACAATACTACAAAATTGACCACTTGCGGTTGATATCGCCCAGGTTGACACGTGCTATTTTAATTAAAACAAAACAAACAAAATGAAAAAGGCTGCACAGGGGCGTAAACAACAGTACAATCTGAATTCATGTGCTTGTTGTTTTGTTTGAGTAAAGAGAAGCACAATGATACAAAATGATCATTTAATGCTGGGACAAGTCAGACGGACAGAAACACCAAAAGAGAAAGTAAAGACGTAGGACTTACCACTACTACCACTAGCGGCCTCCAATCTCATTAGTAAAACATTTCAGAAACACTGGTTCTCTTTCGCCTGTTGGCATTGTACTTAAATGCAAATTTATATCTTTCGTGCCTTCATCAACACAACATAGAAAACCTAGGCGGCGGGCTGCTTATGAGGATGCTTGCCCAACCAGGGAAGAGTGCAAATGCAGCATCCTCATGTTTGAGTTCGAGTAAAATAAAGATACGCACATTGACACAAAAATGGTATTTTTAGTGCTGGGGAAAATTAAGACAGACAAGGCAGAAATAACAGAAGGAAAGTAAAGACGTAAGATCTACCAGAGGCGCCCCCCACCACCATTCTCATTCTGGTAAATAGACTGTTTTGTTTTAGTAAGAGTCTTACAGCACTTGCAACACAAAAAGGTCATCATAGGTGTCGAAGATTAGAGATGTAACAAGAGAGTAACAAACACACAAGAAAGGAGGTTATAAAAAAGGAGCAAACCACACCAGAGCACCCACCAACCACCTATTCAGAAATCTAACTCTTCCAACAACTACGATGAACCTATTACACCACAGACTCCGGTGCATTGTCCCTATCTATGGCATAATGTAGGCCTACCCCTTGCTGGCACTTTCGCCTGTAAGTGTAAGAGTTGCCCTTTCCAGACCTCCCATATTGTAAGATCCGAGTTCGAGTTTTAAGTTGTGATCATTGACATGACTCATGACCCTGTACCGCGGGAAAAAGACAGTACAGTATGGTTTGTTGATTAAAGAGAAAAACATTGACACAACAAGCATACAAATACAAAGGCCATTCAATGCCTGGACAAAAAGAATGTGAGAGAGAGATATGGAGACGGACAGAGAAGAGAAAGGAAGAGAGAGAATTAAGAGCAGCACGTCGGCACAATAACGACCATTTAGGGACGCCATCAAAAAGCAAGAACGACCAGCAGAAACTACAGAAGGGAAGAAAAGCAGTAGGATTAATCATTAACAACTCATGGCACCATTAAACCACTCACAACAAACCAAAAAAGAGAGAAACAGAGATAAAGTGCACGTGTGTGTGCGAGTGTGTGTGTGTGCATGCGTGTTTAAAGTGGGGTGCCACTGGTAGTGGTAGGCCCTACTTCTAATGCAAGACACTGAAGAGTAAAGTAAGATTTATCAGGGCATCATCTTATCAGCCAAAATTTTGTATCCAACCCATAGTCCTGTCACAGTCTGATTTTAAAAAGCAAATCTCACAATGTGGACAAAAGAGTTTTGTGGACTGATTTTCGCAATTGTTAGGGATTAGGCATTCTTGCACTACAGAACATCTTGTCTGCAGTAACTAAACGAGCAGCAACCCCCCCCCCCAACAAACCAGCCACCTTTTTCTCTGCATCGTATGGTATGCCATGGTGTTATGAGGTATAATTAATTGGTAAAGTGGTGTGGTGATGGTTAATCAACACTGAAAGTAATTAATATTTACTACGCAGTGAAATGTATTTATTCATGATAAGTATTTTAAAAGAAAGCATGCCTAGCAGTGAGACATATTTTATAGCTGTACCACACACATATTGTCAGTTTTCAAGAAGGTACAAGACGTGAGGGTAAACGAAAAGAAAGTAGATAAATCTTGATCAAGTAAAAGAAACCCGTGCCCTCAAACCACACACAATTTCCATCTTGCATACATGTAGCATATAAAAAATCAACAAAAATCTGATATTTTTGTGGTATCAGATCAAATTTCAGTTTATTTTAACGTTCAATCTGTCAGTAAAACAAATAAAAGTAAACACACTCTCACTTACACAGATCTTCTCTTCCAGTCATTCAATTTTCCATTCCGTAAAGATCTTTCACAAACAGGTAGACAGTCATACTCACACCAAAGTACATCCACACACTCAAATAGTGACTAACAAACACACACACACCAACATACATGATATTATAATACAATACACAGACAAACAAACAATATCAGTACTGAAAGCTTCGTTTGGTCTTGATGTCGTCCAAGATTGACTGGAGCTCTTCATCTTCAAATCTGCCATCCAAACTGAGAATAGAAAGCACAAAAAGAAAGAATTATTCTAGATTGATACAACACATTACTTTTTTTCTTCTACAAATGTCATTGCTGAGATCGTTCTGTTGCTTGAGAGCAAAAACCTGACAACAGAGAACAACCTTTCCCTCCATCAGAAAAAAAAAAAAAAAAAAAAAGTAAAGAAAGAAACCCACTCTATTCAGTGTAATAGCATGAATTAAAAATAGGTTAAAAGAGATAAAATTTCGGAAATCTGAAAGGACAATACAAATGTTTAATAAGAACCCAAAATATCCCGAAGATTAAGATATGTGGCATTAAGATAAGTTAATGGACACATGTTAAGTTACATGACAAATAATACTATTTAATACCATATATGCCCTACTGACACGTGGCGTCGGAAGCCTAGTGGTCAGGCAACCAGACCCATGATCGTGAGATTTTGGATTTGAGTGTTCAAGCTTCAGCTCAGTCTGACATCATGTCCTTGGGAAAGACACTTTACACGAATTCCCATTTGGCCAGGTCCTTTCGGAGACAGATGTATAACTCGTAGGACTTGCCTCTTAAAAGATCTAATAGTGTTAATACGGGCGATAACCCTATACCATTTCACCCTATTAACACTAACCAGACCATTGCGCTGCTGCCACTTTGACCCCGCCTGCCATTGGCAACCCACGTCGTGTAGGAGACAACTTTTTTTGTTTTAGGTTTTAGTATGTGTTTCACAGTACTTGCAACACAATTATGTCATATAAGTGCCAAAATTTTCAGGCGTTATAAAAGAGTATCAAGCACAAAAAAAGAAGGAAGGGAGGTAAGGATGACATATGTTGGGAAAAAAGGAGCAAGCCACACAGGAGCACCCGTGAACCACCCAAACACACAACCTTAAAGAACGACTTAGATCCTAATAACATATTTCCTATGGTGGAAATCAGACTCCCATCTTTAGTGTGCAAGGCAAGGACAGAAACTGCTAAACCTTGGATAGCAGCAGAGACAACATAATGACTTGAAACACTGAAAAGGAGAAGGAACAGACTACACCAGAAGGCCCAACAACAGTCCATCCTGGCCTGCATACATTGTTATCAGCTTGTTGCATAACCATCAGAACAAAGAATGTTTACGAATCACAAGTTGTCTCTGACGAAAGAAAGATCAGTAACTGCTCTGCTGACCTTGGTTTTACATGGTAAGAAAAGAAAAAAAAAACACCCGTCATTATTTTCACCCATTTTTTTGCCAGTTACTGTATGTAGCTTACCGTCATACTAAAATAAGAGAAGACTCCATACATCATATACATTGTAAACATAAAATCCAACAACAGTCAGACTTGATGACCACTCCAAGCCCTTGAATAAGAGTTTTCTCTGAATCCTCTCTAAAAATAGTAGTTTGTGGGGAAAAAAATGGAAGTCTCCAGAACCCCAGCACATTAAGATTACATTGCAAATCGACCATGGCAAATAAAGGTAGTCAAAAATGCACTTTATATACAAAATCTGAATGCAGTTGTAGACCACTGTCAAGTTCTGCGATAAAATTGGATTGGAGGCACCCCCCCCCCCCCGATATATATGTAGGTACCGCAAACTGAAATTTCAAAGTCCTCTGATTTCATAGTTAACTGTATTACCTTATAGAATTTATCATTCTGAGCATTTTGATACCAAATTTATACATATAGCTTCATTTTTAACAAAGTTATGAACATCTGAAGTTGCAGAAAAATGTTACAGTTTTTTAATTGCGAAATGTCTACACTTTGAAATGTTACAACATTCTTAAATTTGAATGGACATTCACAAAAACTTGTAGACACACACCTATGCAGATAGAGAACAAGCTCAATTTTTTTCAGGGCTATCAAATAACCAGAAGATGGAAATTTATTGACGTAAACATGGCTTTTTGACCAAAACGGCAAGAAATACAAGGGGAGGTTAAAATCACCACTCACGACCACTGGCTTATCGGTTGGGCGCCGGAATTTATACGAAACCGGGGCGTTGGTGCCCTGCTTGCGAGCCGACAGGGAGCGTCCGGTGTTTATTTGCATATAATGGCTGCGTTTTTCTTAAAGAGGAATGAATGGGCTTTCTGCCGATATATTTCCGTAGTCAGTCCGATCACTGGTTCCATAAAAAAACAGCATGGAAAGTTTTCACACGCAAATCTCTTCTATTAATTCTTTAAGGACAGTCTTTAGAAATATATCACCGGAAAGAGCGTCTTCTCATCTTGAAATATTGACGAATCAGATTGCAGTATTTAATACCATGCGCTCCCAGTTCCTGTTCAACCGAGGTCACTCAAAAAATCAATACATGAAACGCGCGGCCGCTGCGGTGATAACGTAGATAGTGTTGTCTTTTATCCCGCAAGATTTTGCTTTCAAAAGAATCGTTGATTCAAATAAATAATACCACTAAAAAGAGTTCTTTCTTCTGATGTATCAAGTGCCTGTGTGTATGCATGATCACACAGTGTTTTAGGTGGGTAAAAATATGGGTTTTGGTCTCCATGATAGTGCGCCACGAGGGCGCGCGGCCAGTTTGCGGTACCTTTATATACTTTTTTTTTTCCCCCCGCTCCAACTTCATAAAATAATACATCAAACCAGAGACTGGGGAAGATGAAGTTTTTTATGGCAAGGAGTGGGGCAACAACGGACAGATACGGCCATGGTGACAGGTGACAGCCATCCCATTTCTATTCTATCAGAATTGGTAACAATATCATGCCCGTGTAGCTTTATTCTTAGGACTTACCTGGGAACCAAAGACTTTGCTTCTTCTGAAGTCTCGGGACAAAGATTGGCAAGGGCTGCTAGCTCAAATTTGTGTAACTTTTTCTGCATCAGTGAACTGGGAAACAACATGCCGTATATGCAGTAAAAAATTAGAATACATGCCGCTATAACTCATGTAATAAAATTTGAAAAGAAAATACATGAGCGGTGTGGAACTTGACGCTTGACAATTGACTGATGCAAAAACATTTTGGATGTGCGAGCCTTGTGCCCTTAGTGGACCTAGCATGTCAACATTACTGACATTGGAACTGCAAGGACATCATTGTGAAAAAAGATCTTTACCCCCTCTGTGATAACTTATCAAGAGTTCTTTTACTTTGATTTTTTCCCTTCTAAATGTCTTACAACCCAGTGTAGTGAATAAAATAAGCTGCGTTCATAGGATCATTTGTAATAAATAACAGCATCCACTTTTTTAAACATTAAATCCTACTTACCATCAAGAATAATAGAAAAAAAACCCAGCTGTTAAAGGATACAGCTGGGTGGAATTAATTGTATTAAAGAGCTCAAATATACATTTTTATACACTCCCAAAAATGAAACTCTTTAAAAACTTTTGCAATAAAAATGGACTTTTTGTAAGACCCCTCCTATACCATGATAATGCAAAGAAAACCAAAAAATAAAATTCATATATTTACTGTATAACACGAATAGGTCGAACAAAGAAGACTCGAAATCACGCATCCATCGAACTATGCCTGCAGTCCCGTTTTTTTTCTTTCTTCTTTATCTTTGTAGGATATCCCTTGAACTACAGAGGCCGGTCCCAACGAATTCAAGCCAGCCGTGTTACACAGGGTACACTGCAAAACCACAAATGAAATATCATACTTACCTTCTGACTGCAGTAATAGTTTCCCTGTTCTTGAATTTACTGAACCTCACACAGTAATTGAGGGTTTTGATGAATACTTCAGACTGCTCCTGTTCTTCTTCTGCATTTTCATTTTGTTGTTTTCTGGTAGGGAACAAACATTTCCATATTTACCAACAGACAAAGAAAACATTAAACATTTCAGTAACTATCTTATTCTACTTTACAGGGGAAAGGCACTGATGATGTGCATGCAAGCCTCAGTCCTCAACATTATTATAAATGATAAACACTCCAAAAATACCACAGAGAACATGCCCTGTCACTATGAGGACAAGATTTTGACCCACAGCTTGTGTCATATCAGCCCATTTGCCTGTCATTGTACAGTAGACTAAAGTTACCATGTAACCAATAATTGACGACAAGAATAGAATAACACCAGAATAGTACGTTGACAGTTGAAACCATGGTCTGTCCTCGAAAAAGGAGATGAGGAAAACTAGACAAGACAAGAAATATACATAAGATTTAGTTAATGTGGATAGTTGTCTCTACTGCCACCAGTGACGGGTGGGTTGAACTTGATTACTCTTCCCACTGCAGTTTTTAGTCAGATGATTTAGGCATTACAATCCGAACACATCTCTGCGTGGACATGAAATCCGCAAGAGGGATCATCTGTCTAGCTGCTCTCAAGTTGAAGGCTTTCACACACACAGACTGAAGTCAGGTGATGTATTTTAATTATTCAAGAGCAGTGCATATTTTGCGAAAAATAAAATTCACATCACGAAACTGAAACACATCTCTGTCTCCAGTCACATAGGAGACTCACTCCTATGGTGGTACAGTCACATCATTTAATCAAGGAGGGTCTGCATTACATATGAAAAAAAAAACAAACAACTTTATAGTTGTAAGTAATGATTGAGCATGACACATCCAAAAATTTCTCTGGCCTTGGTACAAAGAGTGAAGATTCAAAATGCAAAAAGAGGTGTCTGTATATTTTAAACCATACCTGTGATCCAAGAGCATCTGAACCTCAGAGATCAGTAAAGTTTCTGCATTCTCAAATTCTGAGGGAGGGAAAACAAAACACATTTTTTAAAACACTGACAAAAATCCACAAGGAACAATAAAATGTCCGGAATACAGTCAAACCCCGTTATACCGCCTACCTTGGGATGAGCAGCTGGCGATACGAGGTTTCCACGTCCTCCGTTAAATAAGTAGCACTGACTGCCCAACGTCAACTTTTCCATGGCTTCTCTTTTGTCCTACCTGACCAGTCTTTTAACTTTCTGGCAAGCTTCCTTGTATCCTCTGCGTACTTCTCTTGTGGCCGTATCGATTTAGCTGCAAGCTGTCTTTTCTTGATTTCTCTCCGTTCTTCAATAGTATTCCAAGTTCCTTGCTGTATATCCATTCTTTGTTTGCATTCTTTTTCTTGACACCAAGACACGTCTTATTGCTTTCGGTGTAGGCCTCAACAATATGCTTCCATTGGGTATTGACTTCATCTGTATTGGGGGTGGTTTCTTCCAGGTCTTGGAGAGCTTGAAATCGGTTCTTTAATTCTAGTCGGAAGGCAGATCTCACATTGCCATCACTGAGCTTGTGAACATTAAATTGTGTCCTTGTCGCCTCCCTGGTGAATGTTTTCTTCAGCTTGAGTTTTATCCTTGCCGTCACTAGATGGTGATCACTGCCGACATCTGCTCCTTTTCTGACTTTCATATCCTGTAGGGAACGTCTCCACATTCCTCCTATCATAAGGTGGTCAATCTGGTTCTTGTCCCGGCCATTTGGAGAATTCCAGGTCAGTTTGTGGATTGTACGGTGTGGGAAGAGGGATCAGCCTATCACCAAGTTGTTCAATGCGCAGAAGTCCACTAATCTTTCACCATTCTCATTTCTTGTACCCGTACCATGTTGTCCCATCGTACTCTCATATTTGGTGTTGTCCTCTCCTACTTTAGCATTCAGATCGCCCATTACAATGATAAAGTCGTGACGAGGTATACCTGTCAATTCCCTCTGTAGCTGTTCATAAAAAAGTCCTTGCTTTCATCTTCACTGTCGTTAGTAGGGGCGTAACATTGGATGATGATTGTGTTGGTGTGCTTTCCCTTCAGTCTCAGTGTCATCATTCTGCTGTTGATCGGTTTCCACTCCATGAGGCATTTCTCAAGTCCCTTTTTTAGGATGATGGCTACACCTTCTCTATGTTGGTTGTCAATGTCTTCTCTGCCGGAATAGATCAGTGTTTCTCCAGTTGCTGTTCTCAGCCTGCCGGATTCTGTCCAGTGACTTTCACTTATGCCCAGAATGTGCAGTCCATCCTCATCTCTGCTGTTACATGTGCCAACTTACCAGTTTCATACATTGTCCTTACATTCCAGTCCTATGATAACTTTTGTCTTTGCAGTATTCAGGTCCTCCATCTTCCTGCAAACAGCTTCCTTGCAGCTTTCACTGCTCGCATTCATACGAGTCCCAAGGGACTCTGAAGGTCCATCACACACAGAAATATGGTTTCTCTTTGTTGCTGTTTCCGTAACATTTGCTTTTTACAAGTCTGGGTAGTCAGCCCTGAGCTGATCCTCCGAAACCTGGAGGGTCGGTGGATCACGCTTCGTATGACCTCTACCTGTCGACCTGTCTGGCATGAGTGGCCCTACCAGGAGCATTAGCTCCAGCCAGCGCAGTTCTCGGGGTCACTGAGGCACACAAGCTCTCTAACCACAACAATGATCCACTTAACTGAAAGCTGTTTAATGAACTAGTGTCAGTAATAGTTTGTCATTGTAATGTTAGAATTGGCATATGTGTTTACAACACAAAAAAACATGTTTAATTGTTATCCCTAGGAAAACCCACGATTATTTTTAAGGAACGCAGTGCCTCGACCCTACGCTTATTTTATTTTTAAATTTTGATTTGTAACCATACAAGAGTAAAATTTTCCATTACAGAACCAATAAATTAATCAAAAAGACTATTTCTCCAAACCTTCGGGAAAATAAATTTAAACTTTATTTCTCCGAACGGTTTCTGATCTCTAGATTTTTGGGTTATTTGCGAGATTTAAGGCGTCATCCTTCCATGACTGGGAAGAGAAGCATTTTTTGCATCGAATTCAGTTTCTAGAGCTAGAGATTTTTAAATGTCTGAATATTCAGGTACTTCAGTTGTGGTTGGGGCAACGTTCCCGGACTACACTTCATTTGAAAATACATTCAAAAGGTACTGCGAGTAAACAAAACTGATTGTTTGGGAATAACCTATTTTGCATTTAGTCACCCAGTAAAAACTAAAATCCTTCATGTAACCCCCCAGCCCCCCCGCCCCCCCCCCCACCCGTACACACACACACACAAGGACCACTCCATTCGCTGATTATCAACAAATCTCGAGAACGGAAACCATTAGGAGAAATGGTTTAAGTTTATTTTCCCGAACATTCGGAGAAGGCCGTCGTTATTCGGACTCGGGTCTGGAAAAAAGGAAGTGTCTTCGTTCTATAGATCTAACGTTCGGGGCTTCCAATTTTCCGCCATTTTTTAATTTCCCCCACACCTTTTCTGCCGATCCGATGCCCGCCGCCTCATTGATACGCCCCCCCCCCCACCCCCATGTTTCCCACTTTCTTTGTTGTAGAAAAAAGTAAAATTGAAGATTAGCAGACCACCTGGCACCTGCATATTATGAGCTGTGTAAAAAAAAAAGACCGATTCGTTCAAATACACAAGCCTGTGTCATCTCGATTGTTTACCAAGAAAAAGTTGTGTTGCTGTGTAGAGCTGAGAATACGGCAACTTTTGATTCCATAGACCAGCGCACAATTCATTACGTAGATCTACGTCAAGATTAGCTTATTATTGTAATAATGATCAGTTGCCAGGGGGAAAAAGACTGACGCGTATGCGACGTTCAACGCCCGGACCGATAGTGCCCCCTCCTCCCATACACGCACACAGCCACACGTGTGCAGGCCGCCCATCCGACCCCGACATACGCTAACGAGCCATCTTTAATTGCTTCTGATGACCTCTTGACAAATAAACATTTATTAGAAGCCCTATAACTTTTCAGGCCGGCCTCAAATTCATCATAAGATAAAAACTCGGCTACTGCACAAAACGCCTTTTTGCCCGAAGTAATCCCGGTCTCTATCCAGCCTGAGGCGAGTCACGAGTGTGGCAGGACAGGAAGCCGGAGTCACGAGTCACAGGAAGACGGAAGTGATGTCATGCTGCACAAGAATCAGAGTCCGAATAACATTTTTTCATATTCGGACTCGAGAATAGTCACTTCGTTCGGAGAAATAGAGCAGGCCTACATTAGGTAGCAATGACAATGAAAAATTAAATTTTCATCCAAATTGCTTAAAAATGGGCTAAAATGAAAATAGAGTAAATTCTAAGAACTGTGGTTTTTAAATTTTAAAAATCCATTGATAAATAAAAAAGTTATTGGGATTTTTGTATGCATAATGTTGGAGGACCTTCATAAGAAAAAATCGCCAAAATGTGGGACATGTTTTGATGTATTTTGAGGAAAAACTGTTCATTTATATATAAGTCAGTAATGAATTGGAGCATATGAATGAAACTTGGCATCTCCTTGTGATTTTTATTGCCGAATCTAGTTCTGTTATCACTTTTTCGATGTCTTCATTACTTTGGATCTTAAAGACTGATATTTCCGTGAAATTTGTTGAATTGCGTGATATCGTTTTTACCTCTACGCGATCACCCCTTCTAAAACTCAGTAAATTAAAGCGCTATCGGGAAAACCCGCGATGTAGTCATCGGTGACCCATTTGGTTATAGGCAGCCAATCACATGCCGCCTAGCGATCACGCGCCTCTTGCATGCCGGCACCTCGCGTTTGGAATGCGCGATCAAGTTTCTAGATCTAGTGTTTTATCAATGGATGGGTGGTAATTTCAAGTTGGTACGGAAAATCTACTGAACGCAGAAATCTGAAATTTTACAGCAATAAAGAAGACATGTGGGGTGCTTGTGTGGTCCGCGATCAACCCGCAGCTCCGCTTAGTTTTCGAACCGCAGAGGAAATTCGCACAAACACGGCAATATCTCCGGTTCTACTAATCGTTCGGGATTGTACGCTGGCATGTCGTTAGTTTAACCTTTCCTCTGGTTGGTTGCCGAGTTTCATTTATTTTCGTCTAGGAGTTTTCCCGTAACTATACTTAAAAGAGAGCCACTTCTGAATCCGAGCGGCCCAAAAAATACCCCTCGCGCGGAGGCCGATTTCCGGCCCAAGGCGCAGCGGGCGATTGGCATTGCTACATCAGGCTATACTGCAGCAACAAAAGGTGACACTATATGATCAAATTACTTTTAATCTCCTTGGCTTTCCCCCAAATCAACAATAGTCGCCTCCCACGCTCGAGAGCTGGCCCACGGGTTGGCGATTGTGGTCGCCTCGAGCGCTCAGTGACAGGGGTCCTAGGACATGCCGTTAAACTTAGAAATGACGCATCTTTCTGATTGGCTGCTTATTTTAGTAATGTGATGTCATCACTTCCTGGGATACCCAAACATGGAACGACGTGTTTTCGGTAACATTTCGGATTTTCTAGATCTAGAATCTAGATCTAGATTCTAGATTAGATCTATTAGGCCTACCTGGACATGATGGAAGACCGCACGATAATTGCCGTAAAGACGCAGGAGGACTAGATAATATCTAGATCTAGAAATCGATCTAGATATCTAAATTTAGATCTACCACCCCCCCCCCCTCCTGCATTTTTAATCACTAATACATTAAAAAAAATAAACAACAACTTCAAAGTCAAAGCAACTCTACAAATTAGGCCTATAATTTATGGAACTGTTGGTCAGTCGGGAGGAGGAAAAGAGAAAAAAAAAACTGTCCGGGACCGGAATCGAACCGCTCCAAAAGTCATTGCTCGACATCAAACGCAGACGCGCTATCAAATCAGCTATCAGAAATTCTGAGAAATTTGTGTAGATTAAGCATAATATACATAGACACTTCCATCTTTGGTGCCATGCGGTTGTCTATACTTAGATGTAGTCACGTGGTCGGAGGGGTATCGGTATCCTGGTCTGACGTCAAACAAGATGGGCGCCTTACCTCCTAAAAATAGTTTGCATCATTTCTACTTTTATAATCGCATGTGGTCCTAGGCCTATGTATCCGAAATGAAAAACAGGTCTTGTTTCACAGAGAATAGCCAACGGTGGCAAGTCTCACCCGGGGTGAGAGGTCGATCGTATTTTTATTCTCACCCCGGGTGAGTATAGCCACTTCCATTATAAATCATCATCATATGTTACCAACTCCTGCTGTTACTGTTGTTGTGTACGAAGGCTGTCAAAGGCCGTGTGTATAATATGTGTAGCAGTGTTGAGTAGTGTTGTAGCTGTACCGTATACAATCTTGAATCCCAATAAGATCATCTTGATCTTGGGCCTTCTATCTAGATCTAGTAAAAAGAACATACCTTTAGGAAACTGCAGCTCAGAGGAATCCTCTTCCTGGGCAGCACTTTCGGACGAAGTTGACGCTTGTGCCTGCGCTGCCATTTTCGCTTTTCACACATACTCCTGATTTTTTCGCGTTTTACATCGACAGTAACGAAACAATTCACCACTCAGCCTTTTTTTTTTTCAACTTAAAACAGTTTTGAAAAAAAAAGTTTTCCTTATGTCCTTCAAATTGTTCCAAGAGCAATTTTAAAAAAATAAAAAGTTAAGTCAATGATTTGTCTTGTCCATTATGTGTGTTTCCGTTTGCACTACAATTCCCCGCAAAAAATACGAATAAATAAATGAATGAAATCTTAATCTGGGCATATTATAAGTCACATGACTCGTACGGAGTCGGTCTGAATGAATTGATCATGTGACTGACTAAACATACAAGATGTCGGACGACACCCAACTTCTTCTTGATGAAGATTCACAAGCCCGACAGAATTCAAGAAGTTCCCTCGGAGCAGTGCAGGCTGATGGAGAGGATATTTGCATACACACTTCTAGTTCCAATGAAGAGGTTTGAACTATCCAATTTTTTTAAAAGGTGGTTGTTAAATTAAATTGTTTCAGGCAAAAAAAGTACAGTGTATCACACAGTACAACAGTCAGTACAAATTCCCGTAGATCTAGATCTAGATCTAGTAGGAATAGACTTAGATCTAGGATTACAGTACGTGCCACTACATTGTCATTAGTCTTATAGTAATAGCAGTGTCCACCTAATATTAACAGTGCAACCTTCTTGCGGAGCAAGCCTTTGTTGCTGTTAGGTGGAGGTTGCTGCTAATGGCTTCCGCTGCTAATTGAATAACCCCACTTTCTCTCTCTCTCTCTCTCTCTCTCTCTCTCTCTCTCTCTCTCTCTCTCTCTCTCTCTCTCTCTCTCTCTCTCTCACCCCCACACACACACACACCATCTCACAGTCAGGCGTGTTAAATGTCAAAAAGGAGAACATGAGATAGGCAGCTTCAGTTAAGTGACGGGTGATGCTAGATCCATGGGCTTTACAGTATTCCGCTGTTTAGCGGATTTCTGCTTGTGCCATTTCCTCCGCTAAACTGTTGAGGAACAGTCATCGGCAAAGAGAGTTGATGGGAGGGGTAACTCCCAGTAATGCGCCACCTTTTTCAGTTCATAGTCAAGACTGTAAATGTTTAGTAAGTGATTCTTTTACTTGAAATTATCTTCCAAACCCTCAAATTAGTATGATCATGAAATAACCTTGCTCTGATAAATTGATGGTTTTTATTTCAGCATTCTAGCAGTATAATGATGGTGGGTATCTCACAAAAAATGTTCTTCTGTTGTGACCGTGCAGTAAGTTCCTCAATTTTTTAAATTGTGAGTTGAGACCCATGTAAATCACAGGTCAGTAAAGTTACACACAGTGTGGCTGGGGCTTAACTTTTGCTCTTCTGGGAGAGAATTATTTAAAGAAGGTGGTTCTTTCAGACTAAAAATTGGAGACATACAACGGGCTTATCTACGATTGAGATTTTAATGTTGTATATATATATATATATAATTTATATATACATATATGTATATTCCTTTAAAATTATTGGTATGTGTGATTACAAATGTATAGTCACTAAATTAGAAATCGAAGTGATTATTCGGACTCGAGTCCGAATATGAAAAAATGTTATTCGGACTCTGATTCTTGTCCAGCATGACATCACTTCCGACTTCCGACTTCCTGTGACTCGTGACTCCGGCTTCCTGTCCTGCCTCACTCGTGACTCACCTCAGGCTGGGTAGAGACCGGGATTAATTCGGGCAAAAGGCGTTTTGTGCAGGAGCCGAGTTGTTATCTTATGATGAATTTGAGGCCGGCCTGAAAAGTTATAGCGCTTCTAATAAATGTTTATTTGTCAAGAGGTCATCAGAAGCAATTAAAGATGGCTCGTTAGAGTGTGTCGGGGTCGGATGGGCGGCCTGCACATGTGTGGCTGTGTGCGTGTCAGGGAGGGGGGAGGGCACTATCGGTCCGGGCGTTGAACGTCGCATACGCGTCAGTCTTTTTCCCCCTGGCAACTGATCATTATTACAATAATAAGCTAATCTTGACGTAGATCTACGTAATGAATTGTGCGCTGGTCTATGGAATCAAAAGTTGCCGTATGCTCAGCTCTACACAGCAACACAACTTTTTCTTGGTAAACAATGGAGATGACACAGGCTTGTGTATTTGAACGAATCGATCTTTTTTTTTTACACAGCTCATAATATGCAGGTGCCAGGTGGTCTGCTAATCTTCAATTTTACTTTTTTCTACAACAAAAAAAAGTGGGAAACATGGGGGGTGGGGGGGGGGGCGTATCAATGAGGCGGCGGGCATCGGATTGGCAGAAAAGGTGTGGGGGAAACCATAAAATGGCGGAAAATTGGAAACACTGAACGTTAGATCTATAGAACGAATACACTTCCTTTTTTCCGGACCCAAGTCCAAATAACATTTTTTATATGCGGACTCGAGTCCGAATAAGAATTTTTTTTATTCGGACTCTAGTCCGAATATGAAAAAATGTTATTCGGACTCGAGTCCAAATAACGACGGCCATTAGAAATACATGTATGTCATTTTTAATTTTTTAAATTTCTTACTTCAGCCCTCCAAGGTGCACCTTGTCCTTGCCATACTGGCTTGCACACTGGGAAGCCCACTGCAGATTGGACTCAACACTGCAATTCTTAATGCACCTGAAGACGTAAGTGTTGAAGCGAAGGTTCAAAAGGAATTAGAGAAAACAAGTCGTTGACCTGAAAATTAAATATGATTTCTGAAGGCTTCTTACTTGAGACATGTAACTACAGAGACTGGTAGGAGATGATGAGATGGTATGGGCACTTAGCAATTTTTATGTAGAAAAGGCTAGGGGAAAAAATAGGCACATGATAATCTTTGAAAATTCTCTGTTTCTTATAGTTATAGTATGTTATGTTGTGTGTATAGGTTTTGTGTGGTAATGTCAATGATCTTTCTTATCTTGATTGGTTACAACAAATGTGACTCTTCTTTCACATTTTTGTTCTCCTGCTAAAGTTCAGAGTGACCGACTGTAAGATCTTTACCTCACAGACAGTGCAGTTGATTTTGTGATGGCTGTTTCATCTGTCTCCTCTCCTCACCCCGCATCTTTCTTTTTCGACAGTAGCTGAATGAATAACAACCTCTGGTTGATTTCATCTTTGTGTAGTATAATAATGGAGGTGGCATCGTTGTTTGTTTTCCCAGGTGATCAAAGATTTCTTCAATGAAACCTACTACAACCGCTATGGTGACCCTATGTCAAGCAGTCTTCTAACTATACTATGGGGAGTGACTGTGGCCATCTTCTGTGTTGGTGGAATGGTGGGAGGTGTGTCTGCCGCTTTCTTTGCCAATAAGTATGGCAGGTAAGTTTTGTCAACAACTTTATGTTAATATACTGAAATGGTTGGTCCTTCCATTTTCCATTCTGACTGAAACCGAATGGGATCAAAATGTGTCAATCACAGGATGTGTTGCAGTATGATAAATCTCAGTCTTTGGGAGCAGGGAAAGTGAGTGCAGCTTTGTTTCTCTATGTTCTTTGGAAAGAATTTGATAGTTTATTCAATGAACTTAAGACCTCATACGATACAGTTAACGTTATTCTTATCAATGGCATTTAGTAAAATAATATAATTAGCCACTTTTTATTCAGTAAATCATTACTTTCTTTCTTTATCCTTCCTCTTGTACCATCTAGGGTGTCGAGTGGAGAAAGTAAATCATTTTCTTTTCTTATGATGGTTCTTTTTATATTTTGCAGGAAGAATACGCTTCTTGCCAACAACTTGGTGGCTTTTGCATGTGCAGCTCTTCAGGGCTGCAGTAAAACTGCCAAGACTTTTGAAATGTTGATGGCGGGCCGGATTGTTGCTGGCTTCAATTGTGGTAACGTTTTTTTTTTAAATTTCATGAGAAATGCAGTGTAGGTAGTTCGATGAAGAAAACCCAGAGCTTACCCTACCCACCCTTCTCTGGATGCTTAACTGAGCGCAACATTCCACAAAGTAGTAGATAGTCATTCAAACCCTGTTCGGAATCAAACCTCAGACTTCAGAGTGTGGCCAAAGTTTGTAATTTCATGCCTGCTTCAATACTTATTTAGGCATTAATTCATTAGAAATCAATGTCTGTCGCCAATGCCATTGAGTCAAGTGGATGAAGAGTTGTGAATTATCCCCAAAGAGTATAAGTTCATAGATCCCCTGTTTGGGACTCTGACCAGAGCAATTTTCTTTCATAGTTTTGTGGGCTTTTTTATTTGCATTTAGAAGAGGTCAGAAAAAATGAGATCATAAATGGTGTGCTTATTTTTGTTCATATATATATGTGTGTGAGCTTGGATGTATTGTTCCAGGTTTTAACCGACTTTTATGGTTTTGTGGGTTTTTTTTTTTTACATTGGCATTTAGTAGAGGTCAGGAAAAATGAGATCATAAACAGTGTGCTTATTTTCGTTCACGTGTGTGTGTGTGTGTTTTGCTTTATTGTTAAAGGTTTGAACTCAGCTGTTGCCCCACTGTACCTGGCCGAGATCTCACCGGTCAAGCTGCGTGGGTTCTGTGGTACCTGCAACCAACTGTCCATCACAACCGGGGTGCTGTTAGGAGAAGTTCTTGGACTGACCACAATTCTTGGGACGGAGAACTTATGGCCTTTTCTCGTAGGTAAGACTAAAGGCAATCCTAGCTAGTCCTCTTCATGGAAATGTGACCCTTATTGTGCTAATTTTCCTCACTTTCGGTGGTGCTTTCAGTTTTATTTCAGTATTCAATTAACTGACTCAGTAGTTCAATGTCACTGTGGCTTTTGCTTTGTTTCCAATAATTGTTGAGTAAGTGTTTGTTGATCATCTTTTTGATTCAACACAATAGGTAACAAAGCTATGTTGTTTGATTAAAGCGTTGGACTGGACAGGATACACATCTGTTCATAAATAAATGTGTGTAGGTGAGATTTTTTTTTGTCTTTGGAAAAGGTATTCCTTTCGCTGTAGCTGTAGTCATTTAAAAAAATCACTGATGGTCTTCTTTTTGTTGTGTGATAAATTTAGTGATAATGGACAGTTGTGCTTCCCCCTGTGTCCTATGCTGTTCTGTCATTGCTCTCTGTCTCTCTGTCTCTGTCTCTCTCTCTGTCTCTCTCTCTCTCTCTCTCTCCCTCTCTCCCACTCTCCCTCCCCCCCTGTACACACATTAAATAAATAATATGAATTGTATAGCTCAAATTCCGGTTCAACAGCAAGATCTATGCTCTTTACAATCCAGATTAATCAACATTTATATGCATGTTCACTCTTTCGACAAATTTGCCAAAGATTTGAAGAGAATAAAGTCATTGATTTTGTTAACAAAACGTCTGAGGGTATAAATCCTATTTTTATCCCAGCATTCCCTGCAGTTCCTGCTGTCTACAGCCTATTGACCTTGACCTGGTGTCCGGAGACCCCACGTTATCTGCTGGTCAACAAAGGGGATGACGTTGCTGCAGAAAAAGGTAAGCTCGGGCAATGTTTTCCTTTTAATACTGAAAAATTTATTGAACTTATTCACTAGTAATATTGTCTAGATGTATCAAATGTGTTAGTGATGTTGTGATCGTTTTTGCTGTTTGTGTTTTATTTGTTTTTTATGAGGATTTTTTTGGGTCATTTTTAAAAAACTAAAATTTCATAGATGTAGATACAGTCAAACGTACTCTCATGACCACCTGTCCAAGACAGTCACATAACCATCCACTTCCCACTCCACCTTGTGCTTTAAAAAAAAAGTATAATGGCATTGTTCTAAAACAACTCCTTTTCTCCTGTACAGTGGGTGGCAGTCCTGGACAATTTCGACTGTACATTATATAGATGTACAGGTAAATAAATGACAAACAGAAAATATTGTCACTGCCACAAGATTTACGTCATTTGACTCTGCTTTCAGAATAAGTCAACAAAATCTGAGTTACTATATTTTTTTCTTATGATTACGAGGTTATGCTGTAGAGCAGGGAGCAACCAAAAAATGAGTGCCGATTATCAGTTTAAATTTTCGTCAACTGCCCGTGTACTCCATCAGTGTGAAATTGAAGGTGAAGTTTTTTTCACCTTTTCTTGTAACAAGTTTTTGTGTTACTGGTGACTTTTAAAGAAGTCCAATGGTGCTAAAGTAATTATCTCTTTTTGATTACCTTTGTTTCATTTGATTCATTTCTAGCTTTAGTTTGGCTTCGAGGCACCCGGAATGTTGCTGAAGAGGTTGAAGCCATGCGACGAGAAAGGGTGGAACTACGGAATTCACCAAAGGTAGGAGCATGCATGTAGGGGTTCACCTTAATGTAGATTGTGAAGTGCATAGAGCTTGCTGTTGAGCGGGGATATGTGCAATACAGATGCTATTTATTATTGTTATTGTTACCATTATTATTATTGTTATAGTGAACCAAGAAGAAATATTTCTCTGATATATCACTTTCAATCCCTGAGCCATACATCATGACATTACCTTTGCTTGAGATGGATTCTGCTGCTGCTTAATTGCATGTTTATTTGTTGATTGTCGTTGGTTTAAAAAAAAAAATCTTCATCTAAATTCTATTAGTTTGAAGATACTGGGGGTGG
>NW_004798232.1:98761-111810 GCF_000002075.1 Aplysia californica | reverse complement strand
GGGGGGGGCGGGGCAAATTTGTCTTCAAAGACAAGGTAGGGAAAGAAATTATCTTACAGGGTATCGCCATATATATAAATGTGATGTTACCACGTAAAGTCTGGGTTGACTTTCAGATTAAAGAACAGCCTACCTCCTAAATGATTAAAATTTTATCATGGGAGGGAGAGATGATGGGAGAACATTTTGCTTTTATGCTAACTCCCATCCCCACATCTCGTCAGAGGAAAAATTATTGAGAAAATGGCCACCGAAGTTTGGTTACTTTCAGAGCCTGAGCGAGTCCTCAGACACTGCAAATTTACTGTAGCTTTTGCGCCTTTCATTGATTTTCAATAAAATCCCCACTGAAATGTATTTTTAAATGGTTGTTAGAAGTGTTGAGCCAAAAAAAAGCCAAATCATAAAAAGAGCGTAACAGATAGGAAAATATAATTTTATTTTTATTTAATTATTCTGACGAGTGCCTGATTTTCACTCCAATGCCACACATACAATTTCAGGTGATATATTACTCCACTAGTATATTCGGCTCTGCTGGACTGTCGAAAGCCACATCACAATTAGCCACTGTAGGGACAGGTGCGGTGAATGTGTCCATGACCTTCATATCCGCCCTCATCATGGACCGAGTCGGACGCCGAACCTTGCACATGATAGGCCTGGCCGGCATGTGCATTTTCTCCGTTGTGTTGGTCGTCTGTTTGAATCTGCAGGTAATAGTGACACCAATGAATGGTGAAATTAATTGTTTTAAGTGGGTTTTTTAAAATACTTTCTGAATATTTATGCCCCGTAAGTTGTCTTGTGACGAATTGATTCAAACTTAAGTTTATTTTCATCTGAGAGGAAATTCTGGTTGTTGTCTTGTTTATTTTTAATCTGTCATCTTAATGAATTAATAATCTTATCAGACTTGTTCTCCTTCACCTCTGCACAGAAGGTCAAAGATGGGGACAACCTGAGTTCATTAAAGTGATACTGTCATTGATAAGCCATTCACCTTGAGAGTATCAGTATGTTGAATATAGTAGTAAAATCTGTCCTTGGGTTTGATCAGAAATAGGTTATCGCAAAGGAATGTAGCTCGATACCTGTACTTCAAGTGTTGTAGTAATTGAGACGAGATAATAGAAATCCGGCCAGCCTGTTGTGCAAGTCAACAAAAATCTGATGCGTTTTTTACTTGGGAAAAGTACTTGGTGCTGTAGAACTCCTTGTCTTGGTTAAGGTTATGGCCAATGTGGCTTAGCTCTTTGTTGCCAACGGGGGTAAACCCACTATGCCACGGCCCTTTTTTGGTACAAAATCTTAAAGTGGCAAACACGTCACTAAATGGGTCATTAAATCAAAACAAGTGAACTTATTTTGATAGTTCTTCGTCTAATGATTGAAATCTCAGGGTAGAAGAGAGCAGTTTTCGGCAATTGCTGAAAAGTAATTTGATGTCAAATTATTTAGGAAAAAATGTAGTGGCTCGTCGGAACAGCGATTCTGACCACAAGCCGCTGGGAGCGGCTTGCTGGAGATAAGGAGTTAAACTGACTTCTTATGAAGGAGGCAGCAGCTGCATACTAAAATCCTATCCTTCCTTTAAGTTAAGGCCTCACTGGGCTAGTCACAGAGCTTTGAATACTTCTCACTGATTAAAAGACCAATGATATGTGATGTGTGCACAACCTGTATCTTTTCATTATGGAAACCCTAGGTGACAAATGAGTGTTTTATACGATGTGATGTGGGTCAATGGTCTTAAACACTGAATAAACGTATTTTCTCACTGATGTAAAGGAAATCTTGTGGGAGTCTTGCAGGGATTGAACGTGGCTCCTCTAGGTTATCAGATGAATAATGACATAGTCTCAGAAACACTCGGACTTCTCCTCCTTCTCCTCCCCCTCCACCTCCCCCTCTCCCATCCCCTCCCGTCTCTCCTATTATCTCCGCCCCCAACTTTCTTCACATTATATGGCTGCTTTGAGTGTAAATGAGCAACCTTTCTGTTTTCCCATCAGTCCTCAGTGTCATGGCTCTCCTACATCAGTATCGTCGCTGTCATCATCTACATCGTTTTCTTCGCCACAGGACCAGGTAAAAACCTTTGCCATAATGTGCATTCCTGTTAAGAAATGAGTCATTCTTTTTTCTCCAAAAAGCGTATTGTTTTCAAAAAGTGTCTCCAGGAAAAACACAAGAACTCGTCAAAGACAGGGACTGTATCAAGGAATTACAACGGATGAGAGAAAGAAAAAGATGTTCAAAGAATTTTTTGGAAATAATAAGGGGCTTGAAAACATTTTTCATGAAACCAGTTACAATGTTAGAGCATAAAGCCACCAAAATAGTTATAAGTGTTTGTTCTACCTTCTGTCTCAAGGTTCAATCCCATGGTTCATGGTGGCCGAACTGTTTGCTCAAGGTCCCAGGTCTGCGGCAGTCAGCATATCCACTCTCGTCAACTGGTTCTGCAATTTTACTGTCGGGATTACCTACCCTTTACTTGAAGTAAGTTTTTTTTTATCTATTGGTACTAATAACTTGTGGGCGATTGGAGGGTGCCACTGGTGGGTGCTACTGGTGTAGTTCCTGTCAGTGCGTCTTTCTGTATAGATTTTTTGTGTGCTCTAAATGGCCGTGTTGTTGTGTTAATGTTCTTCTCCTTTATTGTACAAACAAACTAATAATTTTCTTTATGTTCCCCAAATATTTTTGCATTACTCATGTATCTATCCTTTAAGTATGGAGTGGCACATTTGCACGGTCACACCTTTGAACCGCGAGTGGTTTGAGGCCGTTAGTGGTAGTTCCTACTTCTTTACTGTCCTTCTAATGTTTGCATGTCTTTCTTAATTTTTCCACAAACAAAATGACCCCTATTATTGTGTTGTGTGGTTTTTTCTTTACTTAAAAAAATGCTTATCGCTATTGGAGCATGTTTCATTGAGTAAAAATTCAGATTAAATACTAGGGTTAATCCTGTGGTGCGATATACCGTAAGCGATCTTTTGTGGACATCTCTGGAAACTACAGGTCAATCTTCATGATTTTTTCACCAGAAGTTATAAAGACTTCCTCTCTATACAGTGTAGCGCATTACTGTAACAGCAGTTTAAAATTCCAATATGTTGTGGTGGTGTTTGTTTGGTAACGTGTGTCTAGTTGATGCGCAAGGTGTCTGTTTGGTGCAACATATATATTGTCTGGTTGAGTGCGCAATAGTACCATGTTTACAGCTCTAGATCTAGATCTAGCTCTTTTCTCACACTTTTCATCTTTCTCTATCCTGGCCTTGTCTTCTTTTCCTTGCAAGAAGTTCCTGTACTGACCGTGACGGAAGGCCAAGGTCAATGAGGCGTGTTCTTTTTGGGAGCTGTGCACCCCCTAACAGGAGATTTCCTTACACCATGTTTATGTGTTTTGATAATGGATAAAAAGAAAGGTGCTGTGGACACAAGAAGGTGAAAGAAGAAAACAAGAATTAGACTATACCTAGACTAGTATTTTTAAAGGAAAATGACAAAAAAGAAGAAGAAAAAGACGTGAAGAGAAGAAATTGAAAAAGAAAGGTGCTGTGGACACAAGGAGGTGAAAGAAGGAAACAAGAATTAGACTATACCTAGACTAGTATTCTTAAAGGAAAAGGACAAAAAAGAAGAAGAAAAAGACATGAAAAGAAGAAATTGAACATTTGGAGATTAAATTTCCATATGAATTAATGTTGACATGAATACATTAACTGATCATCTTCCAATGGCAATATAATGCATCCAAACGGAAGGAAAACAGTCTGTTTCAGTGCACAATGCAGGTCATAAAGAAATAACTTAATAAGTAAAACAACCAAAGGGCCTAGAAGCCACACTATCAATGCCAAATAGCAAAAAAGCTGATATTGCGCACTGAAACGGACTGCACAAATTTGGTCTGCTTCAGTGCGCAACCCTAACTGGCATGTTTCTGGGCATTAAGAAGCAGCTTGCGATAGTATTTATCGATTCTAGTATACATTCTACGATACATTAGAGCTAGATTAACTAGATGTGCAAAATAATCGACTACTCAAGCGCTTAGTAAATTCACCGATACCGGTTACGAAAACCATCAATATGAAGGGGCAAAACTTTCTGACACTATAGAACCACATGTGTTGACAGGAACCTCCAAAACGAAAGTGAAATAAGCTGCATTCTGCGCATGCTCACAGAAAGTGACCTCGTTTTCGCTTTTCTTATCCAAAACAAAGCAGGAGACTGGGGGTTGCGCACCCAAACAGCAACGCGGTGACGCTGTGAGACTCTAGAGAAACTAGAATGGAAACCTCGTTTAAAAGTTTGAGACCTGCCATCTAAGCTTTTTCTCTTCTACCTTCTTCCGGGAATATCCCGGAAAAAATGTTTTCTCTCCAGTGCTTTATGAAGCAAAGCTCTGTTTAGAAGTTTACTCCATAGAAAAATTGACAGGCATCTGTGTAGATTCTTCAGTGTTGCACGCAAAAGAAATGAGTTTGATTTCTAAGTTGGAAGTTTTCTTTTACACTAAGTATCTCTGTATGTCTATCGGGGTGTTGTAGTATACAGTTAAGCCAGGGTTGGCCCCGACATGCAGGATCGAGTCAACCACCTCGCAAATGGTCTGAATTGTGTTGATGAGGATTTAAAACATTACAATAACAATTGCAATAAAGTTGCAAGTCACTCGTCATCATTATGTCACAAATGCTGGGTGTTTGGCGGGTGCTCTGGTTTGGTTTTCTACTTCTTTCCTATAAAAAATCTATTGTCCTTATCTCTCTTCCTTCATTATGTTTGTTACTCTCTTGTAACGTCTGTAATCTTCAGCACTTATATGACTTGTGTTGGAAGTGCTGTAAAATACTTACTAAAACAAAAAAGGTCACAATGGTTCAGACTAAGGTTGATTTTGATATGGTATTAATTTTAATGCTCAAAACATTAAATTCCTTGAATGTGGTTTACAACTTTTTAGATTGACTTACAAGAGGTTTTTTTTTTGTTTGTTTAATCTGCAGAAAGCCATCGAGAGCTATTCCTTCCTACCCTTTTCTGTGATGTTGGCACTTTTCTTCATCTTCACTTTCCTCTTTGTGCCAGAGACAAAGGGGAAAACAATTGCTGAAATTACAATGATCTTCAAAGACCCTTCCTCAGCGAGCTCAGCTGTGTTTTCGTCGTCTGATGTAGAGTACGAACATTTAGAGAGAGAGGACAGCAGGACTGATGCCAGCGATGGTCAGCGAGGGATGAAGTCTTTGGATGAGGGGGGTGCAGTTCAAGATGCAGAAGGTAGCGATGATGAGTTACTTGAAGATCATTCTGTACAGTTTCATTAAACACACCAGCAGACCTGCCAAATAGCCTCATAAAATGGAAGCTCTGTGATAAAAAAAAAATTTTTGTTGAAGAATCCTGCTCGGATTTGCATATATTCAATTTTTTTTCTTGAATTCCGTTTGTGTTGAGTCATATTCAAATTACCGTAAATGACTGAAATATATACGTTTTTGTCTATATTATTTACAATATTTGCGCGACTTACAGCAAATGATGTGGAAACACATTTTATTTTGTATTTATTTGCAGCGTACGTATATTTTATTCATTTGCCATATTTAATTTGTTATTTAGTCTTATTGCACTTGGATTCTGGAGACTGTCTCTCTCCCCCCCCCCCCCCAACCCCTAAACTTCAGGGGTTATTTTGGGAGGATTCTGAGGAAAAACTTGTATATTTAGTCATGTGGTGGTTGGCAGGTCTGCATAAGTGTGTGTTTGAGTTTGTTGAGTGAGACAATTGTATACATCAGCATGTCGATATTATTGAGTGAGAACGTTGAATGCATCAGTATGGGTAAGTTTGTTGTGTGAGTCTTTGGCATATATCGGTATACATGTTCAGTGAGACAAGTAAACACTTCAGTACATATATCTAAGATTGTTGAGTGGGGTATGTTGTGCCTTCTTTTGCAGCTTTCTTACTGGAGTCAGCTGACATCTCTTTACAGCTTGTAATGATTCACAAATATAGCACTATATTTTCTTATGAAACAGAGTTCTCTCTTAGAGTTATGTTTTGATCAGCAGATTTTTATCAACGCTAAACAGTTTGCAATGGATATGCTATCAGTTTGGCTGTATTTATTGATTTTCAATACTAACGGGGAAATGTGTACTTCAGATATTGCTTATTTGTCAATATGTAAAGAGCAGCACCTTTTAATGGACAGTATTTGCTAATGATTAGTGTCAGTATTGGCCAAGTGAGCCAAGTCTAATGTTAAAGTAAGTATACCGCTTTAGGTGTCATAAGGGACTTGATTGGTCTTACTTGTTTTTTAACAATCTAACGTTTGGTTTTGCTGAAAACCAAGGAGCTGCAAACCTAAGACATCCCCAGGAAAATATTCTTCAGTTGCTCTCAGCTGTGAAATTGTTTTTATTTGCTCCAACAGGATTTTTGCTTTTCTCATATTGGCATATAATTTTTTCTTTAGTGGTAAGCTTTCCGTCATCTATGGTGTAATGGTAAGGTTGCACACTGTTGCGTGCTGAAGATTTGAGTTTGATCCCAAGATGGGAAGTAATTTCATTGAGGATCTGTGTCTGATACATGTGACAGACATGGTCTGAATTGTCTTTGTTGTGTCTATGGGGACACCAATCTAGGGTTAGTAGGTTTTTTTCCGCTTATGTTGGCAAATAAATATGAAGTATTCAGAGTTTCAGACTTATGCTGCTGAATAGTACTACTCTTTACCCCATATCGTCAATGCGCAAGCAAAATGGCAACTAAAATGTGACTAGCCTTTTAATTTGTTTAATGTTAGGGAGGCATTGCGCTGCCAAGAGCGAAATGCTCGCAGCTAAAGGGATTTGAAAACAATAATAATAATAATAGATAGCATTTGTATAGCGCATATCCCCGCTCAACAGCAGGCTCTATGCGCAACAACAACAACATTTTGTTTAGTGGTACTAAATCTATCTTTTGGTAAAATGAAAATGTAAATGGGCTGGCAGTCACAAAAGAAACATGCGTGGCAAGTATTTCCATTATTAGATAATAAATAGTCTAGTTAAACTGTTTTTTCTCTTTATCTCAAAAGAAGCAAAAATGAGATAACCCATTTTGCTGGCGCAGTGATGATATTTCCATCCACCCCTGTGTACTGTTTGGTAATTTCAAGAAATGCTTGTTCTACTGTCTTTCCATTTCAGAGGCAAAGTGACATACTGGTACTGGTAAAAAGTCATAAACTATTTTAAAGAACTTGTTTTTAATATTGGCAAAGTATGTCTATAAAACCACATAACTGCCCTTTGCCACAAATAATAATGTTCTTTTGACTGATGACATAATTTTATATGCTGATGAACTTTGTTTTCTTTTCACACCATATAGATATTCTTGTCTCCTGTGAAATAACTTGGAGTAGCTGCAGTGCCATATCTCGCTCTTTATAACTGGTCGCTTTTAAGCACAAGAGGGCTATCCCAAAAAATGCTGTTTTGAGAAAATCGAAGGTAAAGTTTTTGCTCATTGTTCAGTTTCCTTAAAAGACAAGAAGAGTTTTCTCTATAACCAAACAAATATACACACCAATGAAACCGAACTTCTTCTATAGGTAGGCCAATGCCCACTTTTGGTGTAGGTGAAGATTTCTGGAAACCCCCTGAATCTGGGTTAGCCGGCTTGTCCTTAGAAGCGACCAACTGTTTTCTTCTAACTCATAAATGTCTTGTGCTGCATTAACAAATTGTACACTTGGTTCTTTTGTCTTTCCGTCATTCTTTTCCAGCTCTGAAAACACAGAATTACAAAGTTGCTTTTCATTACCCTCAGCTTTTGACTTTCGCAAGCTCTAAACTATAAATGTTCAGATCAAAGTTGTGTCTATGAACCAGGAAACCTCTACTCTCAACGCTGATGAAATACAACACCTTGTTTGAACTACTAGAACTAGATTTTACCCCATACATTTTGCTTTGGTAAAAAAAAACTGTCCTGGGCTGAAAGTGTGACTTCAGGCATTTGTAGTAATTTGGTAGTAATATGAGTAGGCCTATTTACACCCTCATCTACTCTATTTCGATCATGCCAGTAGCTGAAAACAGCATTCAAGTCTTTGTGACATCTTTAAATGACAGCAATATCACAGAAATGGGCATTTTCTTCTCGTTCTGTAATTTTTATCCATATTTCTTTTTTTTGTCTCAACACCCTGTATGTCCATTTAAAAACATATTTATATATTATTATGTACATTTTACACTTAAATATTGATCAAAAGAACAAAAATGTAAGTTTGGAGTTTCCAAGTATGCTCAAGCTTTTGAAGTCACAAATTTTTGGTGGCCATCGTATCGCTAAATTTAGTTGCAAGCACCGTAAAACCCTATACTAAACTAAAACTTTCGCTAAATTTATCTCTAAAGCCAGGCGACCCTCACCTTCTTCAGTCGCTTGTAGCTATCCCTCACAGCTAGAGTTAGAAACAATGAGTAGTATTTCTTGGTAGGACTTCCATTTTCTTGAAATGCCATTGTATTCACGATGCAATAACGTTAAATAACTAATACTTGTGTCATAAAATCCTGTGCATGCGGTTTGCTTATTTTGTATTTTGTTTTATCTGTTTAAAAGCATGATCCTTTCTAATTCATAAAGGCATATCTTTTTGATAATTCCATAACTTTGATACTAATACCTTGGTGCTATATATGGTTCAATGTTTGACTTTCGAAAAAATTTGTTTAGACTATGTGGAACAGAAACAAAAAGAAACTTCCTTGATCCTTGTCTTTTACAACAGGTATTGGACAGAAATTATATAAAATATTGTTTAGTTCAATTAGAATGTGTGCTATATCTTTGTTATCTTTATTAAAGTGTATAATGATACACTGTGGTATATCGTGTCTTTGTGCACTCATCTAGATTAAGTCCAGACTATTTCTTACTGTTATCAGTCCATACTAATACTTTGTACAACACGACGTCTACCTCTTCATCACATTCCATGTATCTCTTTATCATGTTTTGTCGACTGTTGCATCTTGTTCTGTTTTTGTCTTTGTCACATTCCTTTTTTCTCTTTATCATATTCCATCTATGGATGTCTTTTCCTGTGTTTTTCTGTCTCTCTACGTAGCTCAAGAAAAAAATGTAATGTCCCTTTGCATTGTAGATATTTTATATTATATTTCTGATGCATTTAGTTTTATTGTCACCTTTGCGCAAAATCAGCAACAAAATAAAAATTACAAACAAAATAAAAGCCAACAACAACAACAAAAACTACAACAACAATGCGGCCACTTTCGATTGGGAACCTCAGATGGGAATGCTTTGTTTTCTTCATCTTGATCAGTCCTGCCTAAGAGGGCCACCTGTCTTATACGGCCACTTTTCTCCTTGACAATGGGTAGCTGTCTTACTCTGGTTTGACTATATTTATATATAATACTTATGCAGAGCAAATTTGCAGGTATTTTGAGACATCAGCTGGTAGGTGTTTTCTCTTCCTCTTTAGTTTGTGACTGAGTGTGTTTTGTTCTTTTTCCTGTATGAAATTACCATTATTGGGTCTATGTTCTTTTCCTTCCTTGAACTAGTAAGTGGTTGGCAGGTGCTCTGGTGTGGTTTGCTCCTACTTTCCTTTAAAAAATCTATCATCTCTATCTCCCCTCCTTCTTTTTTGTGTTTTTTACTCTCTTGTAACACCTCTAATCTTCTACACTTATATGATCTTATTGTGTTGCAAGTGCCGTAAAACTCATACTAAAACTAATTTGAAACTGAACTTCATACTCAAATTTTTTAGAAGAAACTTTCAGCCACCAATATTTTTTACATTACGTGCATTTAATTTTGACAAGCCTTTTCAGACCTGTCAGTGGACGGCACTGGTAGATCCTACCTCTTTTCTTTCCAAAGCTGTTTTTGTTTTTCTTACTTTTTCCATGCATTGAATAATTGATACAGAGTGATGGTGTGATCCTCTTATTTTCAAACAAACAAGCAAGCATTGTGAGCATGAACGAAAGGTAGGCTATTTCTCTGCAAATACTGTATTCTTAACTGCTAAAGGAAATCATTATCAATGTAGATGTAGTTGTAACTCTGCTTTTTTTTTTTCCAAAATTCTGTCCCATAATGGTGATTTCGATTGCGTCCATGCAGTTGTAAAAGGCTTACATTAATTTTTTTTAAATGGTTAA
This sequence comes from Aplysia californica, assembly GCF_000002075.1. Taxonomy (NCBI): domain Eukaryota; kingdom Metazoa; phylum Mollusca; class Gastropoda; order Aplysiida; family Aplysiidae; genus Aplysia; species Aplysia californica. Next base: position 101,572 of record NW_004798232.1, on the reverse strand, counting down.
TTCGTCTTGATTTAGTTCAACAGGATTCAGAATTAGATGGGTCTTTTAGGGGGGGGGGAGGGGGGTTGGTTGCATTTCTCACAATAAGAATATAAAAAATTTTCAATAATATGGCAATATCTTAAGAGAGTTGTGTACCGTGTGTTTCTAATTCATTCTTTCAGATATTTTATACTTGAAGTTATTTATTTTTTTAAATCCAAATAGTTTTCCTGCTTTCTCCACATCCAGTTTTTCTGTTTTGCTCACTACCAGTATTTTTGTCATGGTCTGTCTCGTGATGAAAATTGACAGTTATCATACCAAATAGCTGAAAACTACCTCTAACATAGTCCAGTTCGGGTTTAGTCAAAATAGTAGTTGTATAGATTGTTCAACGCAAATGCAGTCGCCACAATGTGTTTTTGTCTAAATTGCATTTCTGAATGTATAATGACAGTTTTATACTTTTTGAAATCGTTTTCATAATGTATTGTTTGTAAATATATATGCGACATTTCTCAGAAAAAGAAAGAATAATCTTGTTGTATTTTAATCTGTTTTCCAGTGTTTAAAATTATGCTTCATCTTTTATTCATTTGTTTTGTTCTTGAAGTTGCTCCTCTTAAGTGTGATTTAGTTTCGTCAAACTCTACAACCCTCATACTCAAAAACCTTTGAATTGATTATTTCTTTTTTAAGCGATACTCAAATACAATCTTGTTACGATGGCTTTTCAAGTCAAGTAACTTTTTAAAAGTGAATCTCTATTGAGTTGTGGAATTCATGAAATTTAGTGCTTGCTAAAAGAATTCTTTTCAACCGTTCATTTAACTTTGAGATATTGGATGCTCTGTTGATAACTTGTTGTGCTGTGACGCGGATAACCCCCGTTTAAATCCCTAATTTAACAATGACGAGTTTGGTTTGTTTAGAGAGCTTCTAGGGCTCTTCACCCTCTTGGATCAGTTGTCTCAGAGATGGAGGATGGGGGCCCTGCCACTCCTCTAATAACTTACCAGTGTTAAAAGGGACATTAAAGACATCAAACTATAATGATGTACGAGAATGTTATGATTTGAAGAGATGTGAAAAATCTGTCTTATTTCTGTCTCTTTCCTTTTTTTTTCTCATGTATTTGACTGCAGAGTGATTAGTTTTAATATAGATGGAAGCACATGGAGCTTGCTGTTGAGCAGGAATTTTCACTATACAAATGATATGTATCATTGTTATATACTTAGGATGTGTATGTTTGTTGTTTATATGCATGTTTGTGAATGGATGCTTTGTTTTCATTTATCTTTCCTCTCTTTTTCCGTGTTGCTGTAGTCTTGTAGTCTGCCTGGTAAGTGGTGTCCATTACAGTTATGTTCTTTGACTTATATGCCAAAGACTCTACGAGTTACAGGGTTCTTTATTGCTGCTATAGCAAGGGAGGGAGAGAATTAGAATTTATGTACCGTACTACAAGTTTTTTACAAGTACAAGAAATATTTATGGGACTGAGGTGCAAAATCCACTACACGCATTTTAGCACTTTTGAGACCATCGGCTTTTTTAATTGCTGCTATGCGCACGAATATGCATATATACAGATTTTTTTCGATAGTTTTTATGCAGTATGTGTTGGGTTTTGGCTGAAACACTTTGTGCATCTGGTAGCCGGTAACAATGTGTATTTATAAGGAAAAAAAAATCGATTTTGTCCCAAAATGTTGCTTAGCAGGTTTTGCATCTCACCCCCTCATTCGTTACTTGTGTTATTCACGAATAAAAAGAATTTCTTAATGTACATTTTAAAATATTTTTCACTATTTCCCTCTTTACTACGCCAAAGAGCAATGTATTAATGTATGTTTGTAAAAAAGAGATAGCCTATGACATGAATATTATAATATTTTATTTTTGAATAAGTTAATGGGCTCTGTCTGAACAATGATTTATTTATCTAATTTTATAATCTGGGTTAATTTCTTATTCTCATGTGCCTGACTGATTTTACTTATTTCGGTTTCTTTTACAATGAGAAATACTCAGTGTCTCATATGATGTGACAGGCTACTGTCAGAATAAAGTGGGCATCATGTTCATCGTGTATTTGATTTCAGTTCCATTGTCAGATCCGCTAACAGAATTGGAGTTGGACCTTGGTTTAATAAATTTTGTACAACAGCAAACAAGAGTGTTATCTATAATTAATTGTTATTGTTTTATGTGAGACCAACATCAGTGGCACAGAGTAGACGAAACAGCGTCTGTGATGTATCGGTTTGGCTCTCCTTTGTTGCACACATGAGACCCGAGTTCAATTCCTGAGAATGGAGAAATTTTTTTGAGTATCTTGGTCTTTCTGCTTAGATCTAATATCCCTCTCAGCCTGAGTTGTCCCTAACATATAAGGATGGAAGAACACCTCCTTAATGATCTATATTTTGTCGATGGGGGTAAACTAAATCACTTTTTTTTAAAAAGAGTCTAAGACAATGCTCTGTGGGATGTTCTGTTAGTACTTTTTTCTCTTGGCTTTCTGTGTGGTCGTCCTCAAAAGTTCTTAGTCAATGTAGTATTAGTTACTACCCTTTTATGGGATGTTTTGGGTGCCGGTTGAGACGATTATCCGGTCCATTTGACAACATTAGTTTACCACAAGCTCCACCAGACTAACTACAGTCTATCTGACGGTCTACCGCGATAATGCGGTCTGCTGTGAACCTTGGGGGGAGGGGGGGTATTTTATTTACTTACTTTTTACTTTTTTCTTCCGCTTGTACCCTGGGGTGTCGCGGGGAGACACAGGTGTCTGTCTGCAGCAAGTCGTGTGGCCTGTAC
>NW_004798232.1:91620-94105 GCF_000002075.1 Aplysia californica | reverse complement strand
AGAGGGAGAGAGAGAGAGGGGGGGAGAGGGGGGGGAGAAAGATATATATTTATCTATCTGAAATCTGCACGAATAGTCGTTGGAATTAGAAGTCGCAATTTGTCCCAAGCTACAGAACTGGATTGTAAAGGACGACAAACGCGGAACATATTCATTCAATAGGTCCCGCGTTCGAATCCGGATAGCGACAGAAAATTATATTCTCTTTAAAAATGTTCTCCTTTCGCCTCCTCTTCTGCTCTCCAACAATGTTCTATTAGTTCTATCGTCTACTTTCGTCTCCTCTATCTACCCTCACCCTCTCGCCTCATCTGCCCTTTCTCTGGGCTCCTGATTCTTTCTGCAGTCTTACTCTTACTGCTACTCCTTGGTTCCTTACTGCTGTCTTTCAGTCTCACCTCTGATCTTATGGTAGGTAATATCTACACATGGCCTTATTGGATAATTTCGAAAAATCTCGGAGTCCCGAGCGCAAGTTGTCCACGTTTAAGATCCCTTGGTAGCTCAAAATCGATAAGAGTACGCTTCGGCCTCCACCCGGGCAAAATTCAAAAATCCCTACCAACTGAAATGTTTTGTTTGTCCCTCGCGCTCATTTATGACCTTATGCAGTTGCAGGCGTCATAAAACACTTACAAGAAAGAAAAAGAAAGAAACATCATTCAGATAGACTTCAAGCACAGTGCTTGATTTAAAAAAAAGTAAAATTAGTTTTTTAAAGAATTTCAACCGACTTATATCATTATATCGGCAAACAAGGCAAGGGTGGGCCCAGAGCAAATTTTTTGGAGAGCCTAAACTTACTGGTGACTGGGAAAGATCAGGATTAGGAACCGTAGCTTTTTTTTTCGAGTATGCAAGCATAGCAATGAATGGAGATTGATGAATGCCGATGTCTGTCGCAGATCTGGCACTTAGTGATGATGATGAGTAAGCGATCTACGCCAACCCTGCCTGTCAGAGCGAAGTTCTGGTGAACAAAGATACGTGGTACAATATCCAAGCAAAAAAGTCGTATATTTATCCCCTACATAGCAAAGGCTAGAGGATTGAGTGTTGAGGCAAGTTTTCGAGTAAAAGCGCATTCCTACATTTCATAAATCTTAGTTTATGGAGCTACATTTTTGTTTGATTTTAGGAGTTTAGTATCGTTGTTGGCACCTCTCCGCCGACAGTCCAATAATCGTCTACAAACACTCTCAACCCCACAACTAAAGAGACAGTAATCTGAACTCGCAGAGACAACCTTTTTTTTCTTCAAAACTTTGCTCTCTCCTGCAGACCTCTTGTTTTTTTCCCCTCTCAGCCACTCGAATTTGCTGGATTAAATCAAGAAAACCTAATTACCTACCTTCAGTAATTAAGAAAAAGACATCTAAATGTGCACAAATTTCTGAAATATAGCTAGTAAATAAAACGCATCTTAGATGCTTGCATAATATTGCTGCGTAGATTATCTTGTTAGCATATTATGCTAGGGTTACGTCGCAAAAAGTAGTCAAATGGAATTAACCTACTCTGAATTTGCTTGGCGTATGCAAATGAACAAAATGCATACAAATAAACAAATTTGTTTACTTTCATTATTTTATTATTTCAGTTGATTTTAAGTTTTTGCAGCAGCAAAACTTAAAAATTTGTAGTGCTTCTTGTGGGCACGGCAGTGGTAGTACTAGTACCGTAGCTTGTCGGTACAGCTAACTGTGGGCAATGGAGGGAGTTACAAGTGGGATGAGGAGTTAGGAATGTGAAGGGACGGGCAATGGGGTGAGGGTTTTTTCGTAGAAAATGGGAGGAGTTAGGGAATTGGAGGGTGGAATGGGAGGAGGGGTAGAGGGAGGGAGGGAAGAGGAATGGGAGGAGTGGAGTACTGGAAGGGTGGTTGGGGCTGAGGGGTCTGTTCTTGGTGAGAGGGAGGGAGTAATGAGGAGAGACGAATGAGTGGATGAGTGGTGGGGGAGTTGGGGAATATAGTTTGGTTTATCACAAGAATTCGCTTATTCTGTATAGTTCAACCAGGGAGATCAACTCCGGCCAGGTAATGAAAGGGTTAAAGTTACTAGTTTCGACTAATTGCCACGTTTGTTTGAGTGAACAAAAGCGCACAGCCGCAATAATGGTCACAATTTCGTGCAGGGAAAAAGTAAGACAGACACACAGAAACAATATACTTATGGGGGAGAAGAGAAGACCTTGTGAAAGCGACTACCTCTAACCTACCGCATATAATATCTTATTGAACACCACAGCTAACAGATAAGAACAAAGAGGGTGGATGGGCGTGTGGTTGGAGTTTGGAGAGCGCCACTAGTAGGTCCTACTTCTGTTCTTTCCCTCTGTTATTTCTGTTTATCTGTCTGTCTAGCTTCCTCCCTGCACTAAATGACCGTTATTGTGTCGATGTTCTTTTCTATACTAAAACTCAGAGAGGATGGCTCTTTTGTAATAATAATAATAATAATAATAATAATAATAATAATAATAA
>NW_004798232.1:89050-90168 GCF_000002075.1 Aplysia californica | reverse complement strand
CCACCAAAAAAAGTAGAAGAAAAAAAAAACCCCAACAACATCAAAACCAACCCATCCTAACTTATTTTTGGAATGAACTAGTGATTTTGAGACTCTCTAAAAGGATGTTTGTTTTGTTTTGTTTTCTTATGGGGTTTTTTCTTCTCTTTTTAAAAATTTGATCCACTACCAAAATGAAATAATTAGTTAATTATGCGCCTTAGCTTTTGCTACCGAGCGGATGGAGGTGGTTCATGGCGGTAAATAGGAGGGTTTGGTTAGATATGGGAAAGGGGATTAAGGGGAGGGGGGTGTACGAGGCAATGAGCTTTTAATATTGTATCGATCTATATTTGACGATCAGTTTAAGTATAAAACATAATGATACCATACTGTTTATTGGATAGTGTTAAGTGTTATTGTAAATTGCCTTCATTCGTGTCATAGTTAATGTCAATTATTGTTTTTTTTTTTAGCTTGGATCTGATTGCTCTAAAGAAATATCATTACCAATGGTGGTAAACTCAAAAGACGTAGAAGAATCAGGCGCTCGTCACTTTTTGGGCATATGGGGTTACTGGTATCATCTTAAAGCCTGTTCTTTTGATTTGCTTTCGGTAAAAAAAAATTCCGTCTATGTTGAATAGAAGTCGGAATGTTTACGATTGAAGGAGGTCAGGGTCATCTGGTTTCAGAGACAAAATCACGGAGAAAATGGCCGCCAAAGTTTGCTAGCTTCCATAAGTTTGAAAGGCCATGGAAACAAAAAATTTTCTTTTTTGTGCCTTTAATCAATGTTTTAGCAGTAAAATCCACACAGAGATGTGTTTTTAAATGAACGTAAAAGGGGTTGAGTCAATGAAAGAAAATTAGAAAAAAAAATGGCAGACGGCCAGAAAAATGCCAGTTTCTTTAATGTCAAAATTTGGAAAGCGTCTGATTTCCTATGGTTCTGTCAATGAACCAGTTCACCAGGCAGGACTGTTGAAACGAACTGAAGCATACGAGCTAATTATAAAAATAAATGGATGCACTGAATGAAGGCAAAAAAAAGATAAAAGGATAACTTACAACCAGAATTAGAATTTCTTCTTCTTCTTCTTCTTCTTCTTCTTCTTCTTCTTCTTCTTCTTCTTCTT
>NW_004798232.1:85104-87298 GCF_000002075.1 Aplysia californica | reverse complement strand
CCATTACTCTATCTAGCCCGGTCGCACTTGTCAGATGTCCAGCCAGTTCTTGAGTGACCAGTGGACCATTGTTTTCCTGACTCATGAGCAGCAGAAAGGAGAGATCAAGAGACAGTGAGGACGAGCCCTGGAGCAAAGAGCTACGGAAGATGCCGAAGACAAGTTTCGACGTCCAGGTGATCAGACTCAGAACATTGACCACTAGCAGGATGACCAGGTAGGCCAACACAGCGGTCAACAGAGCGTGGTAGCCATTCAACACATCTCCAGCCAAGTGTTGGTCAGAGGTCCCCTGGGTTTCGGCTCCAACTCTTGAGTGATCCGCGGTAGCACCTTCATCATAGCTGAACAAACACTGTAGGTTAAACGTAGCTACGTTCTGTAGCTGATAGATTTCGAGCTCGCAGATGAGAAGCATGTCGTTCTCGAACTCGTACGCTTTACTGTGCAGGTCAGGAGAGGTCTGGGTGCTGGCCCCGGGGACCAGTCCTGGGTTATCATTCCTGTCCTTAAGCTGCGTCAGCTGAGGCATCAAGAAAGAGCCTAGAATCACCAACTCCACCAGCGTGACTACACACAGGAGCAGTTTGAACATCAAATAGGACAGAGCCACGCCGCGAGATGTTTTGGCTGATTCTGTAGCAGCCCGACTAAGGTCAAAGTTCAACTCTCGTCGACTTTCTGCGTCAAGGGTCAAGCCACCACGAGCTGTGTCCAGCGTCCGTTCAACGTTGATGCTTCCGCAACCAGACATCAGACGGAACAAGATTAGAGGCAGTTTGAGGCAGACGGCGAAGAGAAACAAGGCCAGCGGGACAGTCACTGCTAAGAAGAGATACATGTCTGGCCCAAGACTGGCATCCTGTGACGTCATCTGTCTGTATGACCTTGACCCTAAGTTAGAGGTTGTCATGAGTTTGGGCTTGAAGCGCTCCTTTGATGAAGTGTTTATTGGTCCTGAGTCTTCGGTGAGGCGGTAGAGAGAAACATTCTTCTTCTCTCCTCTGTAAGCAGAGTTCACAAACGACGCACATATTCTGTTTGTGTAGTCGTCATTGCTACCCCTGAACTCAGGAGGAACCCCGCATTTGGCGTGGTAGGTCGGAGGTTCCAGTCTGTTTAACGGCTGTTCGGATGGCTGTGTTGCCAGGTAGCTTGAGCTGATGGTGGGGCTAAAGGGCAGGAGCCACGTGACCAGGGCAAGGGTCAGCAGCAACAGCACTGACCACAGGTGGGAGTAGCGGTCTACGCCATCTTCCGACAGGGACTTCCGAAACAGACTCATTGCTGGGAGACTGACTGGGGAAATAGGAACACGCACGCATACACAGTGAGTCACAACATGGACATTTTAACTTTAGTAAGTTTTTCGGCACTTGCAACAAGGACAGCAAATAGTGGAAACACATTTTTACACATCATAGCAAATGGTTTCTTAAAATAGTTTTGCACAGTTTTATACACGTCATAGCTCTATGATTTCTTTAAATAGTTTTGCATAATATACGCTCATCATAGCTGTACACACCATATGTATGATTTATTGAAAGAATTCTATTTATTTTCACATCCTAGATTTTGTTTCTTGAAATAGTTTGTTCATTATACACGCCATAGATATGATTTCTTGAGACAGCATTGTTCATTATCCTCACTATAACGCTACGATTTCTTCAGGTACATGCTCATTATATATAACGATTTCTTAAAGCAGTTTTTTCCATGATACACAGCATAGCTATGGTTTCTTGAAACAGTTTTGTTCAATATTATCATGACAGAATATATATGTAAAAAATGACCACGTTGTGATTTGTGATATAAAACAGATAACCATACCATAAAGCCTACTCGCTACAAACATAATAAACATGAAATACAGAGGCTAAACAAAAGGGAGTGATGAAGTATGTAATCCGATTTATAATTCCAGATACTATGAGTTCGTGCGTTCTTCATTAATGAATAACAGATTATAGTATAATAATCACAATAACCGTAATCATAAAAGCCTAATCATAGTCACAATAATCATAATAATATTTTCTTGAAGAAGCCCTACGTGCGAAACGTTGAACATCAATACGAACATCTGATGAAATATGACCAAATTTATCCAAGTCTCAAGAATATTTTCCTACTTTAAAAAATGATGATGGTGATGATGATGATCATGAATAATAATAATAATAAT
>NW_004798232.1:81767-83505 GCF_000002075.1 Aplysia californica | reverse complement strand
AGAGAGAGAGAGAGAGAGAGAGAAAGAGACGACACTAAAGGAAAAAGATATCCGGATCGTGTGAAAAAGAATTCTTGCCCAGTCGTCCTCCCTGCTATTGACAAGGCAAGAACCACCATTATCTCCCGCCACATTGGCCGCCTTCTCCTTTTCATCCGGTCTCTTAATCATCGCTGGCTTTAGGTAAAGTGGACGTACGATCTCCATTAGAACCCCAGACAACAAAGGCGAACTGCTAACCCTAGACACCAGGCCTGGGCGTGGATTTTTTCCCCCGCTTTGGTTTCTCGTCAAAGAGGAGAGGCCAGGCCCTCAGAGCGGGTTAAGGGCTGATCCCAACAATGGTGATATTTATAAGCGAAATAAAATTCTCTATAAGTCTCAGAGATGGCGGAGACATGGGGGGAAAAACAAATAAAAAACGGCTGGAATGGGTTGTTACTTCACGACATTTCAAGACCGCTGGTTTTCTTTCCACCTTTTCTCTTTTTTCGTTCTACTTCGTTCTACTTCGTTTTCTTTTTTCGTTGTTCGTTTGTTTGTTTGAACGTTTTGGTTTTTTCTGGCGTCGGTGGCCTACTGGTTAGTCTACCGGACTCGTAATCATGAGGTTGCAGGTTCGGGGGTTCGAGCCGCGGGCCCGACGTTATGTCCTCGGGAAAGGCACTTTACACGAATTTTCCCCACTTCACAGAGGTGAAAATGGGTATCCAGCTTTAGACGTGAAAGATCTTGTCAGTTTGATAGAGTTTGAGCGCTTAACCAGCTGCTTGCACTGTATGCTTCCCAGGAAGCAGAGAATATTTCTGAGTGTTCTATGGTCCGCTGGGGTCATAAAAAGCGCATAGAGCTTGCTTTCGAGTTGGGTTATGCGCTATACAATAAATGCTTTTTTAACACCCCCCCCCCTTCTTTTTATACTGTGCTGCTGTTAATTGTTTGTTTACGGGATGGTTTTTACCAGTTTTGACCACCAAGAACAACTGTTATTGACCCACAATTGTTTTGTTTTAAAACTCTCTAATTCTATAAGAGTTTGAAAACACACACAACCTTAAAATAACAGCAGCAACAACAATAACAACAATATACATGTATTAAAGAAGCTTAGTTTAGCTTTAGTAAGAGTTTTACGACACTAGCAACACAATAAGGTCATATAATCAAATGCCGAAGATTATATTTAGAACTGTTACAAGAGAGTAACAAATATAAAAAAGGAGGTGGGAGGAGAGATAAAAACGATAGATGGGTGATAGGAAAGAAGGAACAAACCTCACCAGAGCACTCGGCAACCACCCACCTAAAGAAACAAGAGAAACAACAGTTAACGCCAGGCGAGTCCATTGCAAGAATTGTTTTGGGAACGTTGTATATTAACTCATTGAAGAGTGCTGTTTCGGAGTATATATTATATACTTTAAAAATATAGAGGAATAACTTCGTTTTTCGTGCAGATTTTTCCATTGTGTTTTCTTTGCCTGAAAGTTTACTGAGGCAGTCAAAAATTATATGCATGCTTTGAAATTAATATGCAAGTTGACGTACTTGTATTTGGTTTATGTATGATGGTTCGAAATGTGCGCAACGTCGCCTTTGGTCTGTTACTAATTGCTGGTCCGACACATGCGTCCGCTTCATCCCAAAAGAGTTAAAAGAAATTGGTTGTATTGGAAGGGTCAGGTCGAAGGGTTCGAACTCAGGTCGCCACCGGATCAGCGAAATGAAAAAAAAAAAA
>NW_004798232.1:76648-79369 GCF_000002075.1 Aplysia californica | reverse complement strand
TATCTATCTATCTATCTATCTATCTATCTATCTATCTATCTATCTATCTATCTATTTAGACGTGATATTCTAGAAATCTGTAAATTCCCAAAGTTCACTCATCACTACAGAAATACCATCCTACTCTTTACGAAACCTACACTTATTATTTTTTTTTTAAAGATGACCATCCCCCCACCCCCTTTCGAAAAAAATAAAAACAAAACGCCCGACAACAGACACCAACGCAAAAAGAAAACCCAACAAAAACTCGACCCATCCACCCACGATGTTATCAGCGCCATCAATCACCTTTCGACGACCCAATGCGTTTGCCATACAATAGTAGCCCCTCAGTGGTCTCCGCAATGTGCGTTAAGATATGTGCACGCTTGTCCGATGACTCAGGACTGCGCTTTGAACGGGGCCCAAAAAATCGATTGGAAACGGCCTGTTTTTCTAAACTTATGTCTTTGCTGCATGTTTTCGTGGAGGTCAAGAATGTTTTGAAAAGATATAGCGTCCGCAAGGCTAACATAATAATATTCTAAACAACAACGAATGTACTTTCAAGGACATATTATAGCTGATGATGGAGACAATCAGCCTGCCCACACTGAAATAGACCCTCATGAAGAGGGGCGAGGAAATACGGAGCACCCCGTCTTCCTAAGACCCAAGTTCTACATTCAAGCGATTCAAGTAATATAATTATTAAATGCCCCTCGTAACACAGAAAACAAATCCCGAAGTCTCTGGAACCGTCTTGTTCTTTAGAAAACTCATCAGGTACGGAAGTAACACGTTGGCGCTAACAAAAAAATAAAGAATAAATAAACAAAATAAGAAAATAGCAAAATCAATGACAAATAAATATCTAACCAATGCAATCGTTGCCACTGCACAAAACTCAGTAACAATGGACAATAAAGTAGCCACCTTAACAACAGAAGTACGTCAACGATAGTAAGTAAAAAAAGCAGCCGCGGGCAACGTTTAGTCGCATTCCTCCAGAAACTAAGACGGCCACATTATACTACCGGCCATTGACACTGGTCTCTTATGAGGTGTTTGCCGTTTTGTAAGCTGCTGTTTACTGTCAGTGTTTACTGCTTAAGCTTGTTTGAGTGGTTGCTTTCGGTTTTTTTCAAACAGTTGAAAGTACATTGACACGCGTTGCGTTGTAGTTGTCGAATTCGGACAACTTAAACGCCATTCATATAGTACTAAATACGCTCGTAAAAGCCATGACGGTTTGCAACAGTGACTTAGGGCTTTATTATATATATATTTTTAAAAATTTTTTTAAAAATAGAACCCAAGTTGCGAACGTCGTAAAGCTCTTACTAAACTAAAAAAAAGCAACCCTTGTTATGTCACTCGTTAAAATGAATTCGCCACTTCCTTGAGAAACTCAAGCGCTTTTTTGTTCTTGATCTATCTTGCTATAATTTATTACATTTGGTCAGGGGGTTTTTTCTTCTCCCAATACAGAAAACTGTGAATGGCTCTGTTTGTTTGTTTTTGTGTTAAATCATATTGTCACAATTCGACCTCAAATTTAACCGAATGTATAACTAGTGCAGACACATATTTTGCTGAGCCTAAGATTTTCATTATAATTGCAACGCAAGAAAATGTAGTGTTATTAACACCGCCCACTGGTGGCACTAACATGTTATATTTTGCTCGTATAATACATTTCATGTTGTAAAGAACGGCTATAACGGGTGGCTGGCGGATGATCTAATGTGGTTTGCTCCTTCTTTCTGATCAAACACCTGCCGTACTTTTCTCCTTCTTCTTTTTGTTTATTATTCTCTTGTAACACCTCTAATTTTCGGCACTTATATGACCTTATTGTATTGCTAGTGTCTTGAAACTCTCACGAAAACTAAACTATAAGAACAGCTATTCCGTTTCTTGTATCTTCTTGTTGTTACTTTACAAGAAAACAAAGAGTTATCAATGACTTCTGTCGGGTGATTTTCAAATTGATTGGCATTAAAGACCTCAACATGATACACTCACTAGTACACAGTAGTCTTGTGGACACAATACTCGCTTCAGTTCACCAAATATGGGAGGCAGCAGAAGTCAAAATAATTCAATTCTTAATGTTGCTGCTTCAACTTATGCGAAGGTCGAAAACTGTAACGCAGATGGAAAATCAGAACTTAGTCTATTTCGTATGTATCTATATCACCCGATAAACAAAGTGCAATTATACAGGAAAAAACCACAAAAACAAAACAAAAATAAACCAACAACAAGAAAACAAACACCCCCTACTCCCATAAAAAAAACCCACAAAAAACAACAACAACAGAATCTCAATTTACCACCTGATTTGTCTTTTGGCACGATTGCCAGTTTCTTTGAACTCTAAACACACACCAAAGAGATTTTGAAAAAGAACAGTAGCTAACTTTGCTGTTCACCGCTGTGTCTACATGTCTTCTTTCCCTCAATTGTTTGTCCTTCAGTTTTACTCTTTTCCTGCACTATATATGGCCATTCATTGTTAACGTGTTGGTTGGCATGCTTCTCTTTCCTAAAAAAAAACTAACTAACAAACGCTTTTCAGTCGTCCTGTATTCTCTCTTGATACATAAAACAACTCAGCTTAAATCCCAAAACAAGCAATTTCGTGAATGGTACCGATGGCGGTGTTTAAAAGAAAAAGAGAAAGGGGAAGCTGTGTGTGTGTGTGTGTGTGTGTGTGCGTGTGTGTGTGTGTGT
>NW_004798232.1:71030-72568 GCF_000002075.1 Aplysia californica | reverse complement strand
GTTGGAGGCGATTAAGGTTAGTACCAAATTTCAACTTTCTGCCTAGTATACAGCATTAATAAAATCGATAATTCTGTTTGGATCAATAACGGAGAACAAATCTTGCAATTTCGTACATAAAAAAATACTTCCTTTGGAGAGATCCAAAGGGAGTAGTTTAAATGCACAAAATTGTGAGATCTGATTTCCATTCTTTGATCCCAACAGAATTCTCGATTTTATAAAGGCCATCTGTCTTTTCACGAAAATGTGAATACTAATATCTCAGTGTAATGTAAATTGTCATTTTATGATTGAGATTTTTTACCGTGAAATGTTTAACATTTTAATCTGATCATTGACAAAAGCCAAGCCTTTCTATGAACAATTGTGAATGCAATCAACTTGTGTTTGCACGTTTATATGACCTTAGGCATTTGCGAGCACCCCAAAATTCTTACAAAATTAAATCAAAACAGAATATACCTCATGTATTTGAAAAAGAAATTCTGGACCTGAAAATTTCTTCTTTATGTGCGTGTTTCGTTAAGTGCGTGGTCATTGTAAGCGTTCTAGACTAATTTATTTTGTTTTGTTTTGTTTTATTTTGCTTTGTTTTGTTTTGTTTTGTTTTGTTTTGTTTTGTTTTGTTTTGTTTTGTTTTGTTGCATTAAGTTGTTGGATTGCCTTTTAAGAATGATTTTGGCATCGTCTAATTTGGCTTGATTTACGCAATTTGACGTTCTGACATTACTGGTTATTTACTTTCCTGCCTCTGTTAATAAAGGCAACCAAGTTCCCATATTCTGGTGAAACTTCCCTGCATTAAAAAAAATGAGCCTGGTGTGTTATTTGCAGTACGAAGCTGAATCTGCGGTCAGGTCTTTTAAATGACCTCATTCTGCACTGAAACCCACACCACAGAGCGACAACATTGACCAGGGTGTCATATCTAAACAATACTCCAATACAAAACAAAAACACAGAATAACCAAACAAGCAAACAAGCAAACAAGCGAAACAAAAACACAAAAAAACAAGCAAGCAAAATTGAAACAAGACAAAAAATACCCCCCCCCAACCAACATCGCACTCAACGTGGTTACAGGAGCGTTATAGAATCGCTTCGTGAAACGGAACCAAGAAACGCCCCTTCCCACCGCTCACCCCCCTACAACTATAAGCATCCATACTTGAGCAGCATTTTCACAGAAAATGGAAAATTTGATCGAGAAATAGAGACTAGATGCCAGAAAGCCAACGCAGTCAGCTATCAACTCGGCCTCTCCTGAAACATCCCAATATCCCCATGAGCACCAAGGCGAAGGTCATCAACGCCATTTTCCTTCCAACACTCACATATCAGTGCTAGACATGGTCCCTAACAAAAGCCCTAGAGAGGAAACTGGTCACATGCGAGAAGAAATGCTTAAGAAGAGCGGTCAGCAAAACAAGAAGAGACAAAATAAAAAACAACAACACCAGTCCTACCACACATTGAAAAACAAAAAGTCAAGTGGTTCGGACACCTCACGCGGATGCCCTCAAACCATCCAGCT
>NW_004798232.1:66677-69537 GCF_000002075.1 Aplysia californica | reverse complement strand
GCACACACACACACACACACACACACACACACACACACACACACACACACACACACACACACTTACGCACTACGCACACAGACTCGCACATTTGATTTAAGATGCAGTCATCTTTGCATCGGATTTTGGATCTGTAGTAAATACGTTTTAAAATCAGTGACATTTCAAGAATACTTCTAAGTGATTTTTCCCACGCCTCGCTTCTCGTCGATATGATCAAAATCCGAGTTTCAAAAATCCGGTTAATCGCTCCGGTTCTCAAAAGTTTCATTATCCGGATCTGAGAGCGGTAGAGCAGAGTCTAACTGTTTTACAAATCAGTTCTCTGTGAGATGTATCACTCAGTGGTGCTATTTAGATTATTATTATTCTTATTTGCATTAATGGATCTGAGTCAGTGTACTCGTTTTTTCTCTAAATGATTTCAGTGCCGTGAAGTGAGACCAAGTCAGAGCCATGAACAATGCCTCGTTTGGATGGTTAAAAGCTCAAGGCATAGGACTACTGTTGAACAAGAATCCAACAAAACAACAACAAAACAAAACAGCAAAATAATAAATATAAAAGCAAGCAAAAATAAAAACTACAACACAAAAAACAGGCCCACTTAGATCTATACTCGATTTTGGAGGATATTTTTTCTCCATAGGAACATTGCATTGCATAACTATATTGCTACCATTTTTGAGTGGTTTCCTGAATGAAACAACAACGCCACTCGGTTTTAATTATTCCAGTTAAATTGGATGATTCCCAAATCCGGTTTCTTTTGAAATGGGCAAAAGTCCAGCTCTTATTTCTCGCTGCACTTCTGCTGTTTTTTCGGAAGAGCCCAAAGAAATTCCTCCGCAGTGTGTGGGGGTTACAACCGACACCAAACCTGCCGTTCTGTGTCGTCGAGAGGAGAGTCGCCCCTGGCGAACATTTTGGGCCGCGCATAATCCGAATAAAGAGAACAACCGGTTTAGGTTACACGGATATTTTCTTTTCAATTAAAGGCTCGTTGATTCACTAGGGTCAGAATTTTTAAAATAATAATATGTATATCAATATGGTAGGATGAGAAACGCTAACAAATGTATCGTCCTTCTGTTTTAGTAGGGTGTTTATGATTATTATTTTATATAATTTAGTTTACTTCTTTTCTTTTTCTTTTTTTTTTTGTGGTGATTTTCACAAGTTACTCTGACAATGTGAAGCAAAGAACCGTAACATCAAATTTTGTTAATTAATTTTTTTTTGCCGGCTAAAAGGATGTTATTCAATGTCCTGTCCAGTTTCCTCTTTTTTCCCCACTCGTAGCCTCTATATGTGCTTGACTCTTCACCAGGCCAGGCACAGTTGACATTGGCGCTCATATGACCTCATGCAGTTGCGAGTGCCGTAAAACCCTCTGCAAAAAACAAAACAAAAACCCAACCAAAAACAGTTGACATGCGTTCGATTTTTAGGTTGGGGAGTCATTCTATTAAATCCAAGTCTCCGTCATTCGGCCGTGACACTGTATCCCACTCAGTCAGGATTGACCATGAGAAGCAGGGCTAACCAGTCCGCCTCTTAAATCATATACATTGTACCTAAGGGGTGTGAGAATGATCGCTATAGTGAGTGTTTTACGGCACTTTTAACACAATAAGGTAATAATAGAAGTTCGGAAGATAAAAAACGGGTATATTGACGCCTCTATCAAGACTATTAGGTCGGGTCTAGCTGAGGCTCGAACCCCCGAACCCGCAACCTCATGATTACGAGTCTGGTAGCCTAGCCACTAGGCTAACGGCGCCACTACCGAAGATTAGAGGGGTTACACGTGAGTAACAAACCCAAAAAGAAGCAAGGGAGATAAGGACATTAGACGTTTGATAGTAAAGAAGGAGCAACCCACTCACCAAAGCACCCGCCAACCACACACATGAGAAAATTTGATTACAACAATGAAGCTATGTGAATTGAAGATGTGAAATAAAAGGATGAGGGGGAAAGGCGCTGAGAGTGGCGCGGTGTTGTGGATTGGGGGTTGTGGTTGGAAATGGAGATCGGGAAGAGGAAGTCGCTACCTCAAAATTACAAAGTTTTATCTGACATTTTGGTCGTTTTGAGTTGTAAGACCACGAGGTAGAATCAAGATGGTCTGGCTACGCTATCAAAACCTGAAGATTATTTGGAGTTGTTATCAAGATATTCGATGAACTACATTCGGAAACGCTTGACATTTGGTGAAACTCGAACATTTTAAGATCAGATTTATCAAAATTAGGTACTGAGCAGGTAGAACTTTGTAATTCTACGGTCCTAGCGGAGTGTTGAAGAGAGATAGCCCATCAATGTGTATCTTTGTCCGTTTGAGATGCTACCAGTTGTTCAGTTAGTCGCACTAGCATTTCCTAATCTATTTGATTCACGTTGGACTGACATTCTGCGGGGGGAAAAAAACCTGTTCAAAAATATGTCTTTGTGTTTTAGCGTTGTCTGTTTCTTAAGAGATATTTCTGTACTCTGCCAATCGGTTGTTCCCCTAAATGTCCGTTTTCCTATAAACTAGTAGAAAATATAATGTTGCCATCGACTTCAGTCCCATTCCTCCTCCCCTTTTCCCCTCGCTTTTGGTTTGTTTGAGACCCCTCCGTCCCTCATTTCGCAAACAAACCGAATATATTTAAAGAAAAGCTGGATCTATGGTTGGATGAGAATTTAAAAATCCCCAATCTTGCCTTCCACATTGACTCTACCGGTTATCTACATGCCGGCATTCCCACAGATCCGGATAGTGGGGAAAATGGTTGATAGACCGGTTCCATTGACTGCCACGCGTGACGCCCGATGGCGGGAGAGAGAGAGAGAGAGCGAGAGCGAGAGAGAG
>NW_004798232.1:64249-65846 GCF_000002075.1 Aplysia californica | reverse complement strand
GGCGGGGGGCTAAGATCAAAGTGTAGATCAACGGCCTAATTTTGAAGTATAAAAAGCAGATTAAAAAAAATATCACAATACCCCACACTGTCTCCATGTATATCAGAAGACCCTAAGTAACACATTGTGATCAAGTTACGCTGGTATTTTTTCTTGTGGTTTTGTACACAATGATTGTGTTAATTTTGGTAGGAGTTTTACGATACTTACACTAATATAAACTCATGTATATGCCGAAGATTAGAGGCCTTCCAAGAGTATAGCAAACACAAAAAGGAGGTGGAGGGATCAGGACAATAGATGTTTGATAAGAAAGAAGGAGCAAACCACATTACCAGAGCACCGGCAATGGTTTGTGTTTTGGGAAACGCTCGGTCTGTGTTTATCTATGCTGGCTTTTTGCCATGACTGCAAGGTCTGTTCCTGTTTTTGGTCGTGTCCTGTTGTTGTAGCCTACTGAATAGAGAAATGGTAGTGGGTGTCTGGCTGGAGGGCGCCGCTGGTAGATCCTACTTCTCTACTTCCCCTCTGTTGTCTCTGTTTGACAGTTTGTCTGTCTTGCTTTTACCCAGCACTAAATGGTCATTTTTGTGTCGATGTGCTACTCTTTACTCAAACAAACAAAACACACACACAAAAAACAAACAAACAAAAACCACAACCCCCCCCCCCCAACCCCAAACAAACCAACAAACAAAGAGAAATGGTCAATGGGCGGGTATAATCCGGTTTTGGTCCCCAACGATTGCAGTATTTTTACTACCATACCCAACTTCAACTACCTCTAACCTTGACCCTAATCCATACAGTTACTATCCATATTCCAGTACTCGTGGAGCCAAAACCGGATATTACCCAATGGTTTTCCATACTATTATGACATGTCTTTACTTCTCATTTTTGTTGAATCGGAAATGAAAACGATGAGAATGTGCTGGTTTTGATTATTTGACATAGTTCTGTCACCACCACTCCCCCCCTCTTTCCGTCCTTTTTTTTCTCAGAACTTTTTTTACGGTTACATTCCAAAAATATATATAAGCTAAGAATGGAGAATTAATTATCTACCGCCCTCCCTGTAAAAGGATACCCAGCTGAAAACCAAAAGAGCAAATAACACGAGAGTAACAATGAACTGGACCACCACAACGACAGCAACCACAAATAGCTGCGGGGATCACAACATAACAGACACTTTGTAGCTACAATGTAACAACAGCAGCAGCAAAACAACAACAACCACAACGACTCTGACTACATCTTCGTCTTCAGAACAGCAACAAAAAGCAACATTAACACAGACAACAGACGTAACAACAGACCTGATTCATCAATGGTCAGCAGAAACAACAAAAACAGTTTCTCGCAGAAAGGACCCATTCTAAAAATAATGAACAAGGGCAATTGCAACAACAGCTACAGCAACGATAACGAAAACGACAACAAATCAACAACAGCAAACAAACAAACAAACAAACAACAGCAACATCAACAATAACAACACCAGCAACAGGGAAACAGTCTACCACTGACATCTTACAAGAACAAAGAAGCAGCAGCGGCTGCAGCATCAGCAACAGCAAGAGAATCACCCCCC
>NW_004798232.1:58925-61551 GCF_000002075.1 Aplysia californica | reverse complement strand
CTCTCTCTCTCTCCCCCTCTCTCTCTATCTATCTCATATATCTATCTCTCTTGTAGGGTCCTACTTCTTTACTTTCCCTCTGTTGTTTCAGTCTGTACGGGTGGCTGGGGCGCGCCACTGGTAGGTCCTACTTCTTTACGTTCTCTCTGTTGTTACTTTCAGTCTGTCTGTCTGTCTTACTACCAGCGCTAAACTACCATTATTATGTCGTTGCGCTTCTATCTACTCAAACAAACAAACAACCTTCCTTTTTTTGTCTTTTGTGGCATCTTCTATAGTCTGTGTAGTAATATCTATGTAACACGTCTTTCCAGTACTCTGTAACTGTAATGCAAAAGATATTAATTTTTATAACGTTAATTCCCATGTTGGAAATATGCTTAGTTGAGTGTCTCCAACTCCATGTTTCTGCACGAACTTATATAGCGCACTTGGCCCTGATAGACCGGGTAGGACCAGCCCACCTCCTAAATACTCGTCATTGCAACAAATGTCTTGCGTTGCCACATTTTATTTTATTTAACATAAGAAAAAAAAGTTAAAAACAAAGTAAAACAAAAAGTATACCTACGCGAAAAACAATAATTAATTGAAAAAAAAAATTAGAGAAAACAAAACCCATAGATCTACCCCGGAAAACTGTTTTTTTTAACGTGAGTTACGGTTCACGTGATTTGTAAGAGGCCAAGTAGAAGTGATTGACGGTAAAACAAACCGACCCTGACACCGCAGCTCTGCCGTGCGGTAAATTTGATAATCCTGACCAATTTCTCTCAAGTGTCGCCTGTTGGGGCAATTGGGTGCAACTGGCTGATAAAGCAAATAACTCGTGTTTCCTCCAGATCACTTCCACAAGCGTTGTTTGGGCACCTGCAAACAAACTGAGAAAAGATTATATACCTACTCTCATGACAAAAACAGCAGCAATAACAGCAGCAGCAATAACAACGACGACAACCGCAGCTACAACAATAATAACCACAACAACACGATTACAGTCGCTAACACTACCAAGATTAATGTGTTTCGACAAAATATCCTATGGCTTTGATGCAAATCTGCTACTACTGCGAAGGAGGTTCAAGAAGTCTTTGGTCAAAATATGAAGGAATATAGATACATGTACAGCTTTGTAACTTGGCACACTTACTTTCATTTCTTTACATAGTCACCATGCGAAGTAACACATTTCTGCCACCCCTCTTTGACCTTCAAAAGTCCTTGAGAGAAAAAATGACCCAGAATGGACCCCTAACCAGTCTTCTATAGCTTCAATGGCGTCCTCGTTGTCATGGAAACGACATCCTTTCTGTGATTGTTAAAGATGGGCTTGGTCTGGTGAATAAGCTGGGTGTGGCAGGATTTCAAAGCCGCATTGTTCTGCTGTCTGGACTGCTTGTTGTGCCCTGTGCGCAGGGGCGTTTTCACGCAGTAGGACAACCGCCCCATTACGGTGTTTTCCACGCCTTTTCCTCACCAATTCGGACCGCAATTTTATCAGCAAACCCCATGTGACTGTTTTTCCATTTTTTATGATGATACCTTCTCAATCCCACAAACATGACAGCATGACCTTTCCATTTGACGGTGTTACCTTTACCTTCTTTGATGACGGAGAAGAAGGGGTTTTCCATTGCATGGAGGATATTTTTTGTTCTAGATCAAAATGATAAATCCATGTTATATCTATAGTCATCAGGTTTTCAAAGAAATGTGTGTCATTGGATTCAATTCGGAGGAGAGTTTTGCAGGACTCAACCCTGTGCTTCCTTTGCTCACTTATCAAAATGTGGGATACCCACCGGGCAGACGCCTTATTCATGTAAAGATGGTCATGGAGAATCGTTTCAATTGACCCTGCATTGATTCCCGTTTCACTTGAGAGCTGTTTAAGAGTTATCCGTCGGTCTTGTAAAGCCAGTTTCTTCACTATGGACACATTCTGGTCAGTTACCACGAAGGATGGGAGCCCTTCACGATCTTCGTCCATCACCGATATTAATCCAGATTTGAATTTTCTTACCCAGTATGTAACAATATTACAACGAGGACATTTGTCACCATAAACTTGGACCGTTTCCTGAAAAACGTCCGATGGGGATTTTCCTTGCAAGTGTAAAAACTTGATAACTGAGCGATATTCACCGTGGCACAGCAGGAACAAAGAAAAACCAAACATTTTTGTGCATGTCTTCCATGAACACGCTGACTAGTGCCTTATTATTGTCAGATTTTCCCGAACAAAAATTTGCATGATGTGTTCCAAAGAAGTTGTCTAAAGGCTGGCGAAATTTAATTACTCTACCGTGATTCCGTCACACCCAGACCAAAGACTTATTGAACCCCCCTTGTAGATCTGCTCTGGAAATCACTCACTCGTCCCAGCTCTCTGCTCGTCCCTTGACATTCGTCGTCGAGCAGAGCTGAACGCAGATTTACCGTCAGTTTATCACTGACTCATGAGATGCTAGGCTGAAATTCCCAGCAAATAGCTGAGATAAATTTAGTATGGCACGTCTCAGAATATCACCTCACCCGCACATCATGGATAGATAGATAGATAGATAGATAGACAGACAGACAGACAGACAGACAGACAGACCAGACAGACAGACAGACAGACAGA
>NW_004798232.1:53234-56027 GCF_000002075.1 Aplysia californica | reverse complement strand
GCCTCTTTAATAACCTAATAGTATTGATAGGGACGTTAAACCTAAACTATTTCACCAAATTGACTTTGAGGTTAAAACAAAAATGAAGCATAATAACTTCTTTATTCGTGCAGGTTTCCGTTTTCTTCACCAGAAGCTTAAATTGGTTGGCAACAACATGCACTCTTTGAAATAAAGTAATAAAATGTTTCTGGCTTATTTATGATGGTCTGAAATGTGCCACAGCGTTGCCTTTGGTATGTTGCGAGGACATACTGTGTCCGCTACGTCGTTAAAGATTCAAGTCAATGCCGACGTCGGTGTTATGGCAAAGTCGCTACCTTAGAATTGCTCCCTGTTCTATCTGACGTTTTCCGCCGTTTTGAGTTACTTAAGACCATGGGGCCAGAAACACAATGTTCTGTCTGCTCTATCAAAAATGGTAAGATTATTCGGAATCGTTATCAAGATATTAAAAAAATTGCATTCGAAAAAGCTTGACATTTTGTAACACTCGAATAATATTTACGTCAAATTTCTCAAAACAGGGTACGGTACGGAGCAGATAGGACATCGAGGGGTACGGTAGCGAAGTGCAAACTGGCTGTTACCATTTCTAAATCTCCAGGTGTTCTTTAACAGTCCTTAAGGGAATCTCCGGCAATTTCTGTCTTGGTTTCTGTGATGGTGGGGTGTGATTGGTTAAGCCTGGTTCGTGTCCAAAAGGGGTGAGTTAAGCCAGCTGGGTTCGAGTCCAAAAAGGCCGGCTTAATCGAACTCGTGTTGTTTAGGGATGTAAAGTCCTGTCAGAGATTAACACTAAAATGCGGACGCTCTTTCGCATAAGTACCGTTACATTATGACTTTTAAGCCTAATGTGCCATATGGAAATGTCCCATGCGTGTTGTTTTAAATCTTTTACGGCCCTGACAGGCACATTCTGGGTCATTTATGAGACAGCCCTTTACGCCAGGCCCGGTTGGGATCATCCCGGGATGAGGGGGATGCAGCCCAGCTGAAGACGGGGATACTTAATAAAATTCTCACCTGCGTTTGGTGCAAAGGTCTTGGTGCAAAAGTCTTGCGTACTATTAACGTCCCGCCACCACCACCACCCCCTCCTTTTACCTTCCATTCTTCCACTTTTCTTGTCACTTTTTTGTGTTTCTCTGTGCTGTCTCTCTTTCTCTGTCTCTGTCTCTTTCCCTGTCTCTGTTTATGTCTCTGTCTCTCTTTTTGCCTGTCTCTGTCTCTGTCTCTGTCTGTCTCTCTCTCTGCGCCTCTCCTCACCCTCCTTTCTCTCTCTCTCTCTCTCTCTGCTCTACGTCTTTTTATTAATTCCATTGTTCATTCACTGTTTATATTCATTCTCTTTCTCTCCACCCCCCCCCCTTTTCTATCTCTCTGCTTGCCTTCCTCCCTTTCCCCCCACCCTTTCTCTCTCTCTCTCCCTCTCTCTCCTTTTTTCCTCCATGTTCCACCATATCCCGTTAAGTCGCCCTCTTGTTTTTTTCCTCAAGGTCTACTCTAAGTGTCCATCCAGCGGTCTGTCTCTCTGTCTGTCCGTCTGTCGGTGTGTCTTTTCGTCTGCCTGTCTGCATACGTGACTGTCTAACTTCTTGCTCCATTTTCTCATTACCTATCCCCCCCCCCACCTCAGCTTAAGCTCGCTATTCTTTCAGCCTTTCCTTTTGCCATACCTTTATCGCTAGGCTTGTCTTTTAAAAGTTTCCACTACCTGCTTAATTGGCCTATCGCCTGACTAAGGTAATTAACATTTCTGGAGGCCGGTTGTGTCACAGTGTTTCCCACAGAGCAGGCCTCACGGTAGGGTTGCATATTATTTTGTTGTTGTTGTTTGGTTCCACTGTTGAGTTATCTATCTATCTATCTATCTATCTATCTATCTATCTATCTATCTATCTATCTATCTATCTATCTATCTAACGTTTATTCAAGACAAATAGTCTATGCATTTTTTCACCAAAAGCAAGACAACTAAACATGTACCACTAACTCTTTATGCCCAAAATTGACGAGCGCCTGATTCCATCGCGCCGTGACACAAATAGTTTGACTGAAGCCCTAGTAATGATAATGTCATTAATTCGAAACGACGATGTCCACTCATATATATTATTATATTGTATATAACATTCGTGTGTCTGTATGTTTTTAAAAATACTGGGCGTGTTAGTCACGCCCAACGTGTTACAGCTGAGATCTACAATGTCCCCATAGGAATTGATACAATAAAAAAGAAGATCCCACCCCACTCCCCCCCCCCAAAAAAAAAGTTCTGAAGGCGTGATCGTGCATGATTTAACTCGTTGAAGACGCACTTTCTAACGACTCGACAACCCTTGAAGACGCACTTTGTTGGGGTAGGTGGCGTCGTTAGCCTAGTGGTTAGGCTACCGGACCTGGAATCGTGAGATTGCGAGTTCGGGGGTTCGAGCCTGAGCTAGGTCGGACCTTGTGTCCTCGGGAAAGGAATTGTATACGAATTTCCCATTTGGTTAAAAGTCCTTTCGGAGATGAACTTTTAATTCGGTCTCGCCTCTTAAATAACCTAATAGTATTGATAGGGACGTTAAACCTTTACATGTACTATTTCACCTATTTGACTTTGAGGTTAAAACAAAAATGAAGCATAACTTCTTTATTCATGCAGGTTTCCGTTTTCTTCACCAGAAGCTTAAATTGGTTGGCAACAACATGCACTCTTTGAAATAAAGTAATAAAATGTTTCTGGCTTATTTATGATGGTCTGAAATGTGCCACAGCGTTGCCTTTGGTATGTTGCGAGGACAT
>NW_004798232.1:51636-52721 GCF_000002075.1 Aplysia californica | reverse complement strand
TCTCTCTCTCTCTCTCTCTCTCTCTCTCTCTCTCTCTCTTTGTTTGCTCTTCTTGTGTTACCTCTCTCTGTCCATGTCTTCATGTCTAACTCCCTCCCCCTCCCTCCCATCCCCCTCTCCCTATCTCTCCCACTTTACCAGTGTATTTTGTGAATCGACCAGGTTGTTAGTGTCGCACACAGAAGACTTGAGTTCGATTCCTGATTTTGAAAGTCTTTTTTATATTTAATTGAGTGTCTCTATCCAAGTGCTGACATGCACGCTGTCTCGAATTAGTCAGGCAATGTTAAAGGAGACTGTGCCATCAAAGGTCTAAATCAGACAGGGGCAAACCACGGCTCTAAATCGCTTTTATCGTGTACTGAGATCAAGAAAAATATACACCTTTTAGTTTGAAAGAAATAACTTCCTTTTTTCCAAAGAATTCACAAGAGCCTGCTTCCACTGGACACTATTTTGTCTCATTCAGGACCCATTTTGTTTCATTCAAGACGACACATTTGGTCTCATTCAGGACACTTTGCCTCATTCAGGACACATTAATTTTGTCTCACTCAGGACACATTCTGTCTCATTCACGACACATTTTTTTCAGCGAGGACACATTTTGTCTCATTCATTACACATTTTGTCTCACTCAGGACACATCTAGTCTCATTCACGACACCTTTTGTTTGAGCCAGGACACATTTTGTCTGATTCATTACACTTTTTGTCTCACTAAGGACACATCTCATGAAATGCCAATGCTAGAGTGTCAGTTTTAGTCTCATTATTGAAAACTTTGGTATTTTAAACTATTTTACATGTCTCGCGGGATACATTGTATTCGAAATTGCTTAATCCGGCCCGCGAATAGGACACTCTTGTCCGTGCCGGATCTTGATTTTAAAAAATCGAAGTAAACACATGTAGTGTTGACGAGTGCCTTAAATATTTGAAATCGATCCTCAATGTGTTCCGTCTCTCTACGTTTTGAACAGAAAAACAAACAAACAAAGAAACTACAAGTAATTGTTTGGAGATAAATGTGTGTGTGTGTGTGTGTGTGTGTTTTACGGCCCTGACAGGCACATTCTGGGTCA
>NW_004798232.1:47120-49498 GCF_000002075.1 Aplysia californica | reverse complement strand
TTCTTCTTCTTCTTCTTCTTCTTATTCTTCTTCTTCTTCTTCTTCTTCTTCTTCTTCTTCCTCTTTCTTCCTCTTTCTTCCTCTTCCTTTTTCTTCCTCTTTCTTCTTCTTCTTGACGTGTGTGGAAATCGAACTCGGTGACTTTCATGGTTTTCTCGCAAGTCGGAAAGCCTCACCCTTATTCCAGGGACGTCGTCACCCACCGTACAAAGACACTGACATAAGCTTATGAACGTTTTGACTTTTTAATACTTGTGCTTGTGTCGTGTCAGTCACCGTGGGTGGCCCCACGTTCAGTCAGAGGGATGGTTGGTTCCGGATTCCTACGGCTGGGAAGACTGTGGATCTACCTTGTGCTTAACCTCATTGACTTTTGGTGTTGGTATCGACTTACTACAATAAGAACAGCCGGGAAATAAAGTCAAGCTACCGTAAAACTGGTACTTTTCGCAAATTAAATTTTGTACCCATTATTTCTTTTACAACAATGAAGTCAAAAGACTTTCTCGCGAGCGTCGTTATTTTGCAAACGAAGCTCGATTGTTTTCGTAAAATAGTTCTATAGTTTTTTGTGTGATTTCGGCGAATGAGTTTCAGTATCCACCCACTCGAAAGTTTGCGGTGTGCGAAGAACACATGTTTTACACCTCTTCTGGAATGTGGCATTAACGGGGCTTAAGGGTGCTCTGCTCCAATGGCTGATTAGCGATCACTGAAGCAAACTGGCGTTTGAACTTCTCATTTTCTCACTCTACGACTATAGAGTTCTATTTTCTTTTCGTTCTTAATTGAGATAGAACCATTTAGTTTTAAGGCTTCGGTCTGTGGCTCGCGGTGACTTTCTATTTTCACCACGACAGGCAGAAGTCGACGTGCAGAAAGAATGTGACACGGACCGCGGGATTAAGGTCGGTGATACCACGTCCCATTTTGCAGACTTATTATGTTGTGGCGATCGGATTTTTGTTCAGATATTTTATTTTTTAAAATAGTTTTTTACTGTTTTGTTTTGTTTTTATTTTTTATCTCGACAGAATGCCTCTCCAAATCTATCAAATTCAATTTGTGGGTACAACGATCCTTGTTGGGTTTTTTTTCCCTACTGACAGAATGCCTCTTCAAATATATTAAATTCAATTTGCAGGCACTGGGATTCCCCTTCCCTCCTCCTTTTACTTCAGCTTGCTGTATGCAATTGTATTGTCGCCTAAAAGAAGCAACACGTGTTGTTCTGGAAATACATGTATTACTCTAATGATTTTTGTCGTGGTCGGAAGTTTTTCTGTTGTGTTATTCAACGTCAACATCTGTCCAAAGCTTCTAACTCCGGATAAAGTTTGATGTACATGTACTTGGCCGTCACTATTTGCTTTTCGAACTTTTCGATACGACAAAATGGCTTTACGTGTGCACACCATAAAGAAGACTCTTACGGGTTTAACAGTTTTTAGTGTATGTAATGTTATGAGCAAAAGGAATTTTGTTACATTGTATCGATTTATTTCATGAAAGGTAGATCTACTCACCTAAAGCTGGTTTGGCTGAGATGAAATTATATATATATATATATATAAATGAGTATCTCCGTTTCTCTACTGAGTAGATATTAACTCCCTCTCAGCCCAGGCTGGCAGAGGCAGAGTGGGACCAAGCAACCCCCTCCCCCCCTCTTTTAGATGAACTTAACCGTGTTGATTTGGGGGGGGGGCGGTGTGAAACATATTCAATAACAATACCTTGCTGAAATATGTGACTCTGAAATTCGTGTATTCAAAACGGACATTACGAGTTTTTCCCCGTGAAAACTTCCTATTTTGTGTGTTCCATTGTATACCTGTGATACTTATTTCAACCTTTTCCTTTTCCTCTTCTTTCGTCTTCACTCTTTCCACAGACTTAAATGTATCCAGAAGATTGTTGCATAGTTCCAAAAGATATGATAGTTATGCTATTTTCATCACAACTTTTAATTCGAAAGACAGCACGGCAATCACTTCGGAATATTCACTTTAGAAAAGTTGTATTTGTATGCACGTGCGGGCACACACACCATTAAGTAGAACTACTAAGATGTAGAAACAAACAGTTTTTGACATATTCAATAGTATCCACTTGATTATTTTTTGTCAAATGAAAGGACTTTCGACAGTGACTATTTTGGTCAAATCACGTGAAGTGTAAAGAGCTTAAAGTTGATGTATTCCACCTTTCCCCGGAGCATTAAGGTATTTCTCACCATCCGTGAAGACTCACGATAAAGGCCATTACAAGTATACCACGCCCCTCACAGCAGTAGCAGAGACGATTGAAAACCGCCTTGGGCTACAACCTACAGTTAGGTATGCCTTCTAAAGGATGAACAGTATCTTGCTCCTAAA
>NW_004798232.1:43113-46493 GCF_000002075.1 Aplysia californica | reverse complement strand
CCACAGTCTGTTAAGTCTTTGTTGTCGAGTCGCGTTCTAATGTTACATTTTCTAACTTTTCGTCAATCGTTCAAATATATGAAAGTTATGTCCTACGTCTTTTCTTTAGATCTATTGTTTCTATCTATCTGTCTTACTTTTCCCCCAGCACTAAATGACCTTTATTGTGTCAACATGCCACCCCTTACTCAAAATTCTTTGCTAAGAATTAAGGGGTCAACCAGTAATAACAGAAGCTTCCAAAGGTTGTGTCCTCACAAAGGATGATTATTGTCCCTTGTTAGCCCAGCTCCCGATGAAGTTCTGTCTAAAAGAAAATTATCAAGCGCATGACTGTGAGCAATAACGTTTTGTACACAGCAGCTAGTATCGCTTCATGTCCTCAGAGGAACTTTCTGAAAGGGTATTTTTGAATGAACTTGCAGGGCCAGGGGAGTCTTGTGAACATACGCGCATCTTTACGATAAGAGAAGTTGTTGTCGTAGACAGTAAAGTTGGACACCTTGAACAGTATCATTAAAGTATTTTTATAAAACACAAGGGAGAAGTGGGAAGTGATCGTTTGTACAAGTGATTGTCTTGGACAGGTGGTCGTTAGAGCAGGTTCGACTGTGCGCGGAGAAAGCTGTGCCAACAAGACGTGGCAGCTCTGAAAGCTAACGACAACGTTAACTAAAGTGCGCTGAAAAGAAGAGATCGCCATCTTATGCTGGAGAGCCGTGCACATCACGTTCTACAAACATCTGGACTGACTCGGTGTGAAACAGGAATGAACGCACCACCTGCTTAGAACTTAGAACCTGAGGGAAACTGGTGGACACATTTTTGTGGGGCTAGATTTGAAGTTTAATATCCTAGATCGTGTACTGTGGCGTCCGTGGCCTAGTGGTTAGGCTCTCGGACTCGCAACCGTAAGGTCGTGGGTTCGAATCCCGTCAGGGGCCCGACATTGTGTCCTTGGGAAAGGCACTTTGCACAAATGTTCCTCACTTTGCCCAGGTGGAAATGGGTGCCCGGCTGTAGACAGTGAACGATCTTGTCAGTTTGATAGTGTTTGAGCCGGTGAAATCCGCTTCTTGGACTGTATGCTTCAGCGGAAGCCGAGTATGTTTCTGAGTGTTCTCAGAGGGTCTGATGGGGTAATAATAGCTGTAAAGCGCATAGAACATGCTCTTGAGTATGGGTATGCGCTATATAAATGCAATTATTATTATTATTATTATTATTACTGTCATGGCCGCCTCACTTTGCTTTCTATATAAACTTCACTGTGATGCGATAGCACCATGGGCGACCAAATGATGGGGAGAACACCAGTCTCGTTTAAGTCGAGTGCGCGCGGCTCTTTTCCCCATTTGCCCTTCATTTGGTGCCAAATTGAGTAAAAAGGTGCACTACATAGTAAACAGCAATTACGTCACAGTGAGTGATCTAGGATATTACAACACGTCTTTGTTCGTAGAACACTACTTCATTCGCGAAGACTGGCGTCTGTGGTGTGATGAATGGTTAGGTTCTAGGCTGTTGTTCAATGAAGACGTGAGTTTGAGTCTCAAGTGAAGAAGTTGTTTTATAGAGTGTCTCCATCTGCTGTATCCAATTTAACCCAGGTTGGACTCGACAAGCAAAGTCAAACAATCTTTCTAGTTTGAATTGTATACCGCGCCCCGATGACGTGTTTAAAAAATCCCATGTACCCCGTACTGCATTTGGTCTGCTCATTAAATAATTTATGGTAGCTGTGCCATATTTGTAAGCTTTTTGGACTTACATTTTACTTTTGTCCCTCTCAATTTGTATATTTAAAAAATCAATGTCCATAATCCTGGACCTCTTTTCGAAACCATTTTTTGACAAAGATGATGAAACGCCCTTAAGAAAAACATTTAATTACTTTAAGATATCAAGTTTAAACAATTTATATGTAACAACATATAATAACACAGCAATAAAAAATATAACTACAGCTACAATCTCAAAGCATCTTCCCCACCAAAATAAAGAAATATTGAAAGAAAGAAGAAAGAAAGAAAGAAAGAAAGAAAGAAGAAAGAAACAAAGAAACAAAAAAACAAAGAAACAATAAAAAAAAACCCCAGAAAGCTAAACAAAACAAACTAAAAGTATAGAAAGCTAACACAAACCACGAAACAAGATATGTGGTGACATTGCTCGGTTCTGTCTCGGTCATTCCTCAGACCTCAGAATTACTGACTCCCCATTAGAATGAGAAAGTATACCATCGAAATGTCCAAGACATCTACCCTTTGTCAAGGAGAAAAATAGTTTTCTTAGACAGGTAGATGTCTTGGACAGTGTCTTTGTTATATTATTATTAGAAAATGCCATGTCATTATAAGTTATAAGAACATGCCTTGTCATTATACTATATGAAAAGTGGTCGTTTGTACAGGTGATCGTCTTGGACAGGTGGCCGGCCGTTAGAGTAGAGTCGACTGTTGTACTGAAGCGATCTGCTTGTTTTAGGTACGGCACCAGTGCAATGTCTGTTCCTAGTAGGAACCTATTTCACAAAACAATGTAACGCAACGAAATGAATCAGAAAAAACAAACAACAAAAACAAAACAAAACCTGATATCTGGCACCTGTCCTTGTTGTTATAATGAGTCACTCTCAGTGTACAGACCTATGAACAACGTTAAAGACTAAAGCCTAGGATCGACAATACAATAAGGGTGATACGTTTTTAATCTCAGACTTAAGCTACGGGGATCTCTTTGGTTATCCATGCGCCAGTTGTTGGTTTTGTTGTTAATATTGTTGTTGTTGTTGTGATTGTTGTTGTGATTTTTGAAGGGATTATTGTGACTGTTGTTGTTGTTTTTGTTGTGATTGTTGTTGCGATTGTTGTAGTCAATGTTGCATGCTGCTGTTGTAGTTATTGCTGCTGCTTAAGCCGTTATTGTTGTTGTCGTTGTTGGCCTCGTTCTTTTTGTTATTGTTCTTGTTGTTCTTGTTGTTGATATTGTTGTTGGTTTGGTTGGAAGAAGCCTTTAGATATATCTTCTCAATATTCAGATCTGCTTCATGTCTGAAAACGTTTTTGGAATCCTTTGTACTGTACTTATTTCTTCTTTTATTTTTTTTTCTTGATGTTTGCTTTTATGCTGTTTCTTTTACTGATCCCGTCTGCTTCCTTATCTCATAGCAATTTGTAACTCTTCAATTCAGAGACGTAAAGCAATTAATGTTTTGTCTAGTTTCTAGTCTTGATATCGATGCCGTGTATTGTTTCAGCGTTATGGGACTAATTAGATCCTCGCTTTGACAGTTCTGCTGTAAGCGTTGTTTGTGGAAAGTTTTAACGTGTGTGTCTGTGTCCACTGCTATATGTATGAATGTATGCATATATATATAT
>NW_004798232.1:41364-42202 GCF_000002075.1 Aplysia californica | reverse complement strand
GGGGGGGGGTGAGAAAGTGCATTGCCAGGGGAAAAGTTTAAAGCATGGTTGACAATAAACTTAATGCTTTTAGCGAATTCAAAAGAAGAGAGAGAGTTATATTAATTTTTCTCTAACATTTCCTTTTTTATTCAAGGCAATTATGCTTATTGTTTTGTATTCAAGGAGATGGTGGGAGTATGGGAGGGATTTGGGAATGGGAAAAGTTATGGAATAAGAGGGTTAGGATGGGGGTAGCTTGGGAGAATTTATTTTGGGTGGGGGGAGGGTAGGTGGGTGCTAGTGCAACAAGATGCCCACCTCCCTACAGGAAGGCACGTGTATGTAAAACTATCAGCTTTCTAGCGCCATAAAGAAAGACTTAATCCCCAGCCCAGGTTGCTGTACCTCCCGCCTCTTTGACGCCCAACTGACGTTTGTGGCACGACGCCGTGGAATCAGGCGCTCGTCAATTTTTCGGAATTGTGAAGATATTGTTGTCATTTTAAAGCTTGTTTGTTTGTTTGTTTGTTTTACCTTCGACGAAAAAAAAAATCCATCTATCTTGAATAGAAGTCGAGATATTTGCTATTAGAAAAGATGAGGGTCGCCTGGTTTCAGGGGTTGGATTAACGAGAAAATGGCTGCCAAGCTTAGGTGACCTACAAAGCTTGAGAGTCCTTGCAAACTGAAAATTTACATTTTTTCAGGCCTTTAATCAACGTTTCTCAGTAAAATCCACTAAGAAATGTTTTTTGAAATGAACAAGAAAGATATCGAGCCACTCCTACCCCCCGCATAAAAACAACAACAAAAACAAAACAAAAACAAAAACAATCCCCAACAAAACAACCCCCCC
>NW_004798232.1:40097-41264 GCF_000002075.1 Aplysia californica | reverse complement strand
CCCCCCCCCCCCCGTCTAAACGGCCAAAGTGCCGAAACATGCCGATTTCTTCGATTTCATTACTTTGGCGAGCGCCTGATTTCACCACGATGCTTCACATTTTTGTTTTACTGCCAACTGTCAAGGCAGGGGTGGCTCGGTGCATGCTCTTGTTGGCCCTCTGCCGTGTGGATTGTGACATGTCTGGGTGGGGCGAGCGATGGGTGATTGGCCGAAACGCTGTCTGTGGTGTTGGGATGAATGATGTCAGTTGCTAAATAAATCGTGAATGCTCGAACAGTAATGAGACTGTCAAAAACGACCATCCATTTTGGTGGAGAAAAGTGCTGCAAATTTCCGTTTACACTTACCGAGATTTGAGCTGGTCAGACGAGCCTGGAATTAAACAAGGGGTGATTTGTTGAAACGCTGTCTGTCGTGTTGGGGTGAATACTGTTAGATGCTAAATAAATTGTGAATACGGTAATGTAATGGCTCTGCCCAAGACGATCACTCATTGTCGAGGAGAAAAGTGGTGCAAATTCCCGCTTACCGAGATTTCGAGCTGGTTAGACAGGTCTGAAATGAAACGATAGGTGATTGGCGTAAACATTGTCTGTGGTAATGGGATGAATGATGTCAGTTGCTAAATAAATCGTGATTGCTCGTATGGTACAGTAATGAGACAGTCTAAGACGACCACCCGTTGCAGAGGAGAAACGTGGTGCACATTTTTGCTTACCAAGATATGAGGTGGTCAGACAAGTCTGAAATGAAACAAGGGGACACCACTCCCTTTGTATTATGTTCTTATATATCTTCTGTTTTGAAAAGGACGTTAAACTCAATACCCATACTACATCAGATTTTTAGGTTTTGACTATTTCTTGCAAGAACAGATAGGTTGGTCTATGTTCAGGACAGCAGGCTATAAAGAAATATTCACAGATGAACAAACATTAAAACCTGAATATTTTACATATTTTGTGATAAATTTAAGAAAGAACAGATGCAATCGAATTGCCTGTGTCTTACTCACGACGCACTCTATTCTGCTCCTACATCTATGTCTGGTACGGGCCGAACACGGGATTATATTCCTTCCTTCCTTCCTTCCTTCCTTCCTTCCTTCCTTCCTTCCTTCCTTCCTCCCTCCCTCCCTCCCTCCCTTCCTTCCTTCCTTCCTTC
>NW_004798232.1:38828-39738 GCF_000002075.1 Aplysia californica | reverse complement strand
ATTATTATTATTATTATCATTATTATAGTTGTAAAGCGTATACAGCATACTGTAGAGCGCGGATATGTGCTGTATAAATGCAATTATTATTATTATTTTATTACTATATCCACAGCATTTCATTCACTCTTCCATCTCGAACCTTTGTATGGCTCTTTTCGTCTATGCAGACTGTCAATTTAGCTTGAGATGGTCTCAAGGTTGTCTTCGTGGAGCTTCTTTCTTGGCTGATTCTTCCTACGTTTGAAGAGCAGATTCTGTCGCAGTGCATGCATGTCGGTGAGGTGGATCGAAGCTCTGTATTTCCGCTGTTTTCCTTTCGTCGTTGGCGCTTCTCAGCCTGGTTGTTTCTAAGGCTGCTCTCTTTGTTTTGATGGTTAATCTTTTGTTTTCGCATGCTCGTTTTGTCAGCCTTCCAAAAGTTGTTGCTGTTCTCCCTATCCTGATGTTGATCTCATAATCGAGTGGTGAAGTAGAGCTAATGGTAGACCCCAGGTAACAGAACTTGTCCACTGTCTCAAGTTCCTCGTCGTTCAGCCATATATGGCTCTGCTATGCTCCTTTTTGAGTAAGGATGCCTGTTTTCTTAACACTGATGACCAAGCTAAAGACCTTGAATGCTGCTGATAGACGGTCCATCATTGCTTGTGGGGTTGATTCACTGTGAGCAACAAGAGCATCATCATCGGCGAAGAGAAGGTCTTGTACTGTTGTTTTGTTGATCTTGGTCTTGGCCTGGAGTCGAGCAAGATTGAAGAGCGACCCATCTGTTTTTCAGTGGAGGGAGACATCCCCAGGTGACTCTTTAAATGTGTGTTGCAGTAAGACAGCAAAATAAGTGCTAAAAAGGGGATGATGCTAAAACACAACCTTTATACATACATATACACATACAGACACCCCCCCCCCC
>NW_004798232.1:35298-37449 GCF_000002075.1 Aplysia californica | reverse complement strand
GATTGGGTTTTCACGGGGAGGGGGGGTGGGGGTGGGGGGGCTTTGGGAGGTTATTGAACAGTGCCCACTCACCACCTAAACCCGCCTGCAGCTTTACTTTTCAAGAATGGGTGCACGTCTTGGACAGTTTCGACTGAGTTTCTGTTACGCGTACGGTTGATTGATAGATCTCCCCAGAGCAAGCTCGCTGCTGTTAAGTACACTGTAAAGTAGGTTTTGGCCTAGGGGGACGTCATGGTGGCGTGCGCTGCACAAGTACCCTGTAAAGTAGGTTTTGGCGTAGGAGACGTCATGGTGGCGTGCGAGAGTCATCTACCGCTCCCAGCACAACTCCAGCGGCGTAAAGACAAAGCTGTGTCAACAGGTCGGACGGACGTCTTACGCCTAAGCCATTTACAACGGTCGATCCCACAATCCCGCGGTGTAAGAGCTTGTGTCCACACACCTTAAGGCTCACAGAGCGACGTCCTTCAGCTTGGCCTTATTTGGGGTGGAACAAAAATACCGAGGGAATTTGTAAAGTTCTTGTTTTCTGCTTTGTCGAGGGTGTAAGACACTTTATTGTCGTTATGAATGTGTTGCGTACACCCCCATCGATATAATTAAGATATTTTCGAAAGCAATTAATTACTGTCGAGTTATTCAATACAAATGTATTGAAAGAAATGAATCTTATTATGTTTTATGTATGTTTTGGGCAGGACCGAGTGAGGTGAATGTAGGGCCATTTTAGATCATGGAAAACCGCAATCTTAAACTTGTCTTGGCATGGGTTCGAACCAGTGTCCTCCGCAATATGGTGCGATGTGATACTTATAGTTATGCTAACATCACCTATTAAGAGAATAAATAGTAAAATAAGTAGATATTGCAGAATCATAGTGAAATAGCCTAGTACGGCATTGCGATAAAATAGTTGGCCAACTTTTTATTCGATGAGTTATGGGCATTGAAAGTAAGAGAAATACGACTATATGTGTGGCATCGTAATGAAATCAGGCACTCTACAAATAAATAATGAATTCAAAGATACCAGCATTTTCCGACAGTTTGGCAATTTTTTATCAAATTTTTGGTTTTTGACTCAACACCTTTTATCCCTATAAAGCACATTTCTTTGTTGATTTTTCTGAGAAAAGTTGATCAGAAGCACACAAAAATTTAATTTTCAGTAATCAAGAACTCTCAAGCTTTGAAAGTCACCAAACTTTGACGGCCAGACTCTTGTTATTTTTACGGCGGAAACCAGGTGACCCCCACCTCCTTCAACCCCAAATATCTCTACTTCTCTTCAAGATAGATTTTCTTTTTTAAAAAGCAAGGCAAATGAACAAGTTTTAAGATAATACCATACCTCCACACGTCCAAAAATTGACGAACGCCCGGATCCACCCCGTCGCGATACAAATATTTATTATGTCGAGTTGGTGCCTTAGGCTTCTTATGTTTTCATCGTTTCCACAACTCACCGACAAAGCTATTGGCCAACAATTTCGTTGTAGTGTGGTACTTCGGTTACAGTCTTAATTTATATATTCTTAAAAACCCGTAGGATAATCATTGTTTATCCTTTTACCCTGATAATTTCAACCGTAGTCGGCTTATCTATTTCAGTTTAAGTGTTTTGAACAACATACACAATTGGGAAGCAGGTATTGAATGGCAACATTGTGACATTAAGAATAGTAATAGCCAATTCTTTCAATCAACTCGTCGTAGTATGTAATTTACAGGAGCTTTGAAAAGGTGGGGTGGGTGGTTGGCAGGTGCGGTGGTGTGGTTTACTCTTTCTTTCCTATCAAACATCTATTGTCTTTATATCTCCCCCTTCTTCTTTTCAATGTTTGTTACCCTCTTGTAACACCTTCTAATCTTCGGCACTTATGTGATCTAACTGTGTTGCAAAAACCACAATTCTTACCAGAACTAAAAAGAAAGGTAGGCGAAATAATAATAATATGGTGACTGAAAAGTGTGTGTGCAGACGTAGTGACAAGGCGCATACCGTCATGGCCTTATCTTGGGATTCATTCATTGACGGAGCTGTTGGAGACTTGTGGAGACGTGTGGGTTTATAGCAGTTCCTTCTATTGGTCGTCATATTTCTTTTGGTCGTTCCTTAGACCGTCTTTGGCGAGTCGGTACAGGGGG
>NW_004798232.1:30242-32422 GCF_000002075.1 Aplysia californica | reverse complement strand
CGTGTATGTCTGTATATGTTTGTGTGTGTATTTTGTGTTGCATGTATCTATGTATGTGTGTGTACGCGCGCTCGCGTGTGTGCGTGTTTATGTGTATGTACGTACGTCGTAAGTATGTGTGTCTACGTGCTTGCGCGTGTATAGTATAGTACTATCAACCTACGTCACACCTTCGCTTTATCATGGGGGATTTAGGCCTTGGTCACTGCATTGTTCAACAATGATCGACTGTAATCTTGTTTAGATAAGGCTGGTCTAATTTTATTGACTCGCCGTGTTCACTACGACAAGCACTTCAGACGTGACCCACCTATCTAGGTTATCTGTCCGCACAGCTCTGTTGCTTCACCTGCAAGAGCTGGCAGGGCTCCCAAACTCGCGGACCTGTTGGCGATATTCCGTTTGTTTTGCTGATTTAAGAGGAGGACTTCGTTCGTTTTGAGTGCTTGTTTATTATTGACGCTCTGCATGAAAGAACAGAAATCAAATAGTATAGAAATATGTGGATGCGTGGTCGAAGCAGCTCGTCACCTAAATGACTGGATTGAGCTAAGTGAGTTGAGAGTGATGAATACTCCCCGTACAGCCCAAGGTCGAGGAAGTCCCTTTTTGGGACTCGATCTGAGATGACCGACGTCATAGGCCTAGCCTAGCACGATGCAGCCTTTCCCTCTGTATTCACAGACATATTAGCGGTGGGTTGGCGGGTGGTTTAGTGTGGTTCGCTCCTTTTTTCCTGTCAAATCTCTATCGTCCATATCCCCTCATTTTCTATGCTTTTTACTTTCTAGTAACACCTCTTACAATTGTCATCACTTTTTTTTTTTTAGCTATTTGCGTCACAAGGCCCGTAAAACTCTCACTAACCTTTGGTGGTGCAAAATCTATAAGAGTAGGCTTCGGCCGCCACCCGGGGAAAAAAAATAATTAATTCCTACCAAACTATAATGTTTAATGTGTCCCGCGCGCACATATGACCTTATGCAATTGCGAGTGCCATAAAACACTTACCACAAAACCCCAACTTAACTAAGCTAAAATAAACTACACCAAACTAAAGAGAACTACAATGTATTAGCTTTTATCACCAGCCGAACAAGTGCCTCTTTCAACTGTCACCTTAATCAGAAGCTTACCAAGTCGGACAGCGGCCCAAACATCTTCACGAGGGGTTTGTCGCGGTGCTCAAAACGCTTGTCTTCGGAACAGACCCCCAGGACTCTGTAGTGGATGATAAGACAAGCACCGATAAAGTCCATCCTTGCCAGTGTATAGTACTCTCCTCAAGCGTGTCCCCGTGTGTTTGTTTTGATGTCACACCTAATCTCGCCACAGCGGTTTTTATTGTGTTTTGTGTTCACAGTGTGTATAAATAGTAACAAGAGGTTGTTAAAAAATCCGAGTAATGAACCCGGTTGCTCGGTTAATTTCTGAAAAAAAAATAGCATTGATTCAGTGATTGAGTTTGTGATCTAGATATCAGGTCGTGAATCAGTTTTACGATCTAATAAATGTTTGAACAATATTTTTTTGAGGAAGATTGATGATGGTACACGACGTGCAGAGTGATCGATTCACGAGGATTCAGCGGACGAGGTTGATTGTAAACTATCGAAATTGAATAGAATGGAATAATTCGATACCACCTTGTTGTCGTGGGCAAAGTCAACCAGCGTCTGTGGTGTCGCAGAATCCAAGCCCGCCTCATGAATGATCTAAATTATGTCGATGGTCGTAAGAAACATATATAAAAAGAGCCACAAAAAACCCAACTAAGTCGGATTACAATTCTATGGTAAAAAATATTAGTTTTTAGCAGTAATAATTGATCTTAAAAATTTGTTTTGTTTTCTCTTATATTGACTCATATAGTTATATTTCACCTGACAAGGACACGACCCGATTGGTACCGTTCTTTTCAAGAAGGTTACCTCAGTACCGGTATCCGGTTCTACCGAAAACGGATGTTGGCGCACTTTATGTGTCAGGACCTTTGTTCATAATAACCGTGTTGTGGATAAACCACAGCTTCATTGTGTGTGCTTCTTGGATAATGCTTGATTTTTTTAAACGGTGAGTTTTGGACTAATGGCTATGATTTGCTTTTCTCTTTAGGGATATTTTCACTCTTCAAAGATCATTCACCAGCCAAAAGAGAACGATTAAAATATAACCCCCCC
>NW_004798232.1:28009-29014 GCF_000002075.1 Aplysia californica | reverse complement strand
GGGGGGGGATTTAAATACTTGAAGAAAGAAAGTTCAAAATCTATTTCATTTGGATTCAATGGACAACCTTTCGAACAGAAGTTACGTTTGTGAACGCCCTTTATCCTTGCCGTAGGTATAATTGGACCTTGTGATTTTTTCTCCTCAATCAGTGGTCAGACAAACGTTTCAAAGTCCTGCGCTTACCTTAAAAAAGCTGGACGCTCTGATTAACAATAATGGACTTATTGTTTTTGTTGATAGGTTAAAAGAGTTCATCAGAGAGGAGTGTCTTATTGGACACACACAGCGGTACTAGAGATCAAAGCAGTTTCTAAAATAAACGATATGTTCTGTTCAGCGAGGACTTCAAGAGATAGGGACAGAGGAATGACTGACAAACACAGAAAGCACCAGCAGCTGTCACATGATTGAACTTCAGAATCAAACCGAAACAGCTCACAGCTCCCTACGTAAATGTCACCGAAACGACGGCGAAAGCAGAGAGCAGAGAGCTGTACTACAAACGATAATAATTCGGGACCCGGTTTTTCTTTCGACAAAGCGCGCGCATTGTGCTGGGGAGTGGAACAGCGGGCGCATTCATCCCTGGGGCCCTTAGAGATGGTATCAGTAGCTGTGACTGTCCGAACACCGATAGACCATGGCCTGCTAGTGTTGTAGCATGTACTGGGGGGAATGGTAGGCCTGTACTGTCTTACGCTGACAAAACGCCTGTTTTAAAAATTCACAGCAGTTTCGAGAAACCGCATTTTCGGTTTTCTGATATAGTGTTAACATTTTTGCTGTGCGTAGGAAATGGCATTCTCTTCAGGGTGTCAGATCATTCGTCGATGTCCTGTGCAAAATAGTTTAGGTATTAAAAAAGAAAAAATCGTCGATTTCTCGAAACTGTTGTGAATAAAAAAAGAGGCGTTTTGTCAACGTATGGCAGTGTAGCCCTTGTGTTCTCCTTGTTTCTCTGTGTGTATATGGGGGAGGCGCGGATAAGAAAGAAAAAAAGGG
>NW_004798232.1:25586-26693 GCF_000002075.1 Aplysia californica | reverse complement strand
GGTGTCGAGGAGTCATTGATTTTTTAATTCGAACTGAATCCATTAAAACCGACACCTCCCTTGGGCTATGCACTTCGTTCTCCTTTGCTGTAATTTATGTCCTTCTCCGTAAATTCAATGACAAATGTAATGGTCGGAAAATGACAGTTTTATTGCATGTCCTGCTCGGTTCGCTGTTAATTCTT
Source organism: Aplysia californica (assembly GCF_000002075.1). Taxonomy (NCBI): domain Eukaryota; kingdom Metazoa; phylum Mollusca; class Gastropoda; order Aplysiida; family Aplysiidae; genus Aplysia; species Aplysia californica. The sequence continues at coordinate 26,508 of NW_004798232.1, read as the reverse complement.
TCTCTGGGTGGGTGAAATGAAGAAGAGAAGTCTTTTTTTGTGTCGTTTTTCGTTGTTTATTTTATCTACCTGCGTTTTGTCATTTTATACTTTGCTTTGAAGCTGAGGTAAAATCACTGAACCCCATTTTTAATCCGTTATTTTCATGTTTATTCAACCAAGAATCAGATTTTAGTTGATCTTGTTTTGTTTTGTTTTATTTTGTTTTGGTTGGATTTTTTTGCACTGCCGTGGCCATAGTAAATCAACAATGGAAGCATTTCCTTTAAACAGAGAGAGGTCGCTGGTAACCTTAATAGAAGTACATGTACAGTAGAAACTCTCCTAGACGGCCACTCGTTGTCCAGGAGAATGTGGTTGTCTTAGACAGATGGTTGAATTGGACAATGTCATTATAGATGGAATAATTTTTAAAAAACGTAAGAGGGAAACAGGAGGTGGTCTTTTGCACAGTTGATTTTCTTGGACAGGTGGCCGTTAATATGAGTTCCTGTCCTTTTGGAGACGGACGTTGAACTCGGTGGTCCCGCCTTTTAAATTTACCTAATAGTGTTGATATAAGCTTTTGGACACATACATTTCACCATTTTTAAAACGATTTTTAGAACTTAGAATGTTGGGAATGGGCTCTATTACTATACTGCTTTTCTCTAAGACCCCAAAGAGTTGCTGTATAGATCAATGAAAGGATACAAACAGGTTTATGTCCGGAACCCTTGGGAGATTGAATTACGAGAAGAGAGGGAGGAGGAGAAGGAAGCGAGAGGATGAATAGTGAATGGAGTTGGAAGGGTTTGGGGAGGGGGAGTAGTCGGAGGGCAGGAGGAGAAGGAGGAGGAGGGAGAGAGTTAATACTTGGGTGAGTGTGATACTCAGCTGAGAAAAAAAGAGAGAGAGAGATAGATAGATTGATTGATATATA
>NW_004798232.1:19962-21318 GCF_000002075.1 Aplysia californica | reverse complement strand
CCCTCTATCTCTCTCACTCTCTCTCTTTCCCTCTCACCCACTCTCTATCTCTCTCTATCAATGTGCACTTTTCTCTGAACTTTTTGCACTGCACAACTTCGCGAGAAACCACAGTATAATCTGAGTGACATCCCTTCACATATGACTCACAAAGACCCCAGGGCAAGACAGTCGGGGTTTCAGGGAGTCTCGTGAATGCCAGGTTTGAGCGGGAAGCGTCGGACGGAGAATTCGGACCCATAGAACTTATTGACCCTATCCGGCTGACTAACCCCCCAGTTGTTTTCTCAAGCAACATCTCGACTAGCGGAACAGGCCGTAAGGGTTGCTGGCTGCTTGCGCCCTACCCTGACGAAACGCCTTTTATTTATTCGCTGTAGTTTTGAGATAGCAACGATTTTCGGTTTTCTTAAAATAATATCGAAAGTAATTTGCACAGTATATCGTCAATGGTTGATTTTGCACCTTGAAGAGAATGTTATTCCCAATGTTCAACAGAAATATAGTTCAATCTTGATGAGAATAAATAACATAAAATAATCAAGAAAAGAAAAAAAAGGTGTTTTATCGGCTCTGCCTTGTGCTGCCTAGGCTGCTCGCTGCTGATGGTATGCATACAGTGAGGGCTGGGATGATCGAGGCCTTAGCCATAGTGTTTTTTTGGGACGATTTTTGTGTGGGTTGCTTGGAGATTATTGGTACGGGAGACACGATGGTGTGTGTGGGGGTTGGGTGGGTTTGATTTGTAAAGATGGGAAGGGGGGAGGGACTTAAAGAGAGAGAGAGAGAGATACAGATAGAAAGATAAATAGATAGATAGATAGATATTTAGATAGATGGATGGATGGATGGATTAACGGACGGCGTGACGGGCGGACAGACGGATGGATGGATGGATGGATGGATGGAAAGATAGAGACAGTGAGAGAGAGAGAGAGAGAGAGAGAGAGAGAGAGAGAGAGAGAGAGAGAGAGAGAGAGAGAGAGAGAGAGCAGAGAGAGAGGTATAGGGGAAAGTTTCAGACAGACAGACAGGCAGACAGACAGACAGACAGACAGACAGACAGACAGACAGATTATTATTGTATTGCTCAATTCTGAAGTTTGTTGAAGTTTTTAAAACGTTTTATTTTATCCTTTCAGGTTCTGAGTAAACATAATTATCAGGAACTTGGGATGATGAGTCACGGATAATTGGAATATCTCTCTAGGTGGTGAGTGTTATGCAGTTTAGACATGTGTACATCACACGCACAAAGACATGCACACACATGCACACACATACATACATACATAGATACATACATACATACATACATACATACATACATACATACGTACGTACGTACGTGCGTGC
>NW_004798232.1:17112-18707 GCF_000002075.1 Aplysia californica | reverse complement strand
ATTGGTACCATCTTAAAGCTTGTTCACTTGTCTTTATTTGGATGAAAAATATATCCATTTATCTTCATAATAAGTCGAGATATTTACGGAAGAAGGAAGTGGGGGTCACCTGTTTTCAGAAGTAAAATTAGTGAGAAAATGCCCGCCACAATTTAGTTATTTCCTTAGCTTAAGAGTATGTGGTAACTGAAAATTGACATTTTTTATGCCTTTAATCAACGTTTTTCTGAAAAATCCACACAGAAATGAGTTCTTCAATGGGCATGAAAAGTGTTGAGACAAAAAACCAAAATTTGATAAAAATTCACAAACTTGCGGAAAAATGCAAGTTTCTTTACATTGATTATTTGACGAGAGCCTGATTCTACCACGCTGCTTCACAAATAATATTAGCTGTTCTGAGAATACAAATCTTCTCAGGAAAGAAAATTACCAACTCTCGTCTTACAATATTATTCGGGGAAAAGAGATCGATTGGCATTCATCTTTCATCAAGATTTTCCCGCACTGCTTCCGTGCATGTTTCTTTTTTGTGTGAGTTTTTTTCACTCACAGCTCATCGATTTTCGCTCATCCACGGAATGAATGAGCAGCAGGCCTTTGATCAGTCAAGGGTTTGAGAATATTGAAGGAAGAGGTTGAAGAGAATGTAACGAAAACGTGTCGACGAATGAATATTGAAAGATGATTGCAAAATCTATATTTGATAGATGTTTTCTTCTTTTAATAATTTACGAGTTATAGCACTGAATAAGCGGATGTGCTGGGGAAAATATAAGTTTTTGTGTTTTTTTGTCTGTTGAATATCCAGAACTTCGACTTAGTATCGTAGAGTGATTGACATCTAGGTAATGAGCCGGACACGTATTTTTGAAGAGGCAAATAAATACCTAGAGACAACATTTTAATTTCCCGTTCGCAAAATTTGAAAACGTCGTTCCAATTGAAAAAAAGATTTCCGAGTGTCTGAGCGTTGCTATGAATTCGAGTGTAAAGAGTTATCCCCATTATTAATTATGGTGTGCTATGTTACAGAATGCAAATATTCTAGTTTTACATCTGGCTAAAACGTTTAAGTTGTAACAGTGGTTAGTAACAAAAGCCTAGGTCTCTCCTGAAATGGCCTGGCACAGTATTTTTTCTGTTCTTACCCACAGTCGATATTCATTATTAATAATTCGCAGACATTGATCTTGGAGGTAAAAATTTCTGTTTTCCCTTTTGGGAGTTAATAGTTTCAAAAGTAAGTAAATGTTTATTTATTATTTCCTCCTACGAACGTTGCTTACTTGAAGCCAGGTTACAGAAATTACTTATAGTTTGCTATATTGTGATTAGTTATTACATTTTTTTTTCTTTGTCAGTCTATTCATTCGTCTGCCTAAATATACACCTATCTGTCTGTCTGTCGGCCTCTTTGTCTGTCAATCAGCAAGTTTAACTGTCTGTTGTCCCAAATATTTCGCTGTGTCACTGTCTCCGTCACTCTCCATCTCGGTATGTTTGTATGCCCGTCCGTCTGTCGTTCTGTCTGTCTGTCTGTCGCTCTCTCTCTCCCTCCCTCACTCCCTCTCTCTCTCTCTCTCTCTCTCTCT
>NW_004798232.1:14676-16028 GCF_000002075.1 Aplysia californica | reverse complement strand
TCTGTCTGTCTGTCTGTCTGTCTGTCTGTCTGTCTGCCTGCCTGCCTGTCTGTCTGTCCATCTGTCCGTCTGTCTGTCTGTCTATGATAAATTCCCTCTCTCTTTCACCCTGTGTGTTCAACATTGTCTTAACGACCCCCCCTCCCACCTCCCCATGCCCTTCCTCTCCCCAACCATATCCCCTCCCCTTCCTTCTTCATCCGTCAAGTGGGTACCGACCTTGACCCATGGCACTTCCCATCTCGCCCGTCCCCACGCTCTGATACCGATCAAAGGAACGACCCTCTGGGGAAATACCTCCCACTTTCGCCCCTGGGAGAAGATCCGCCCTCTCCAATCGTCTGCAAGAAATTTGGCAATGCTACAGCGTTCCAAGAGTAGATAAGAACCAGTGATTTGAAAGTGTGTGACTCTCAAGGGTAGCTAACTATCAATGACATTGCACGAGGTCTTGGCATGGCTTAGAATGGGTCGTGTGGATTGTTCTAGTAGGAACGCATAACAGTAAAAAGCCCAAAGGCTGATCCTAAAGGTCAGCGGGAACTATAAGGTGGTCTGTAAATCTGGACTCACCATTACCATTCTTTTCCCAGATTGTTGGTCGGGTCTCATGAGAATTTATGCTTGTCCGAATGAGACCAATCAGCAGCTGCTGTGGCGTTGGGCTTAATAAAGGGTAGACTCTTATCCGATTTTGTTGAAAGCAATATAACGACCGGGTGATTTCTAGTCTTAAGATTTTTATATGGTAGCGCCGGTTTGATCGTACCCGATTTGTACATTTCTGAGTTCCGAACCCGATTGTTTGGACCCGATTTTTGTTCAACTCTCAAGGGTAACTATCAATGACATCGCATGAGGTCTTAACAAGGCTAAGAACACACAATAGTAAAAAGCCCAAAGGCCGGCCCTAAAGGTCGGACGGAACAAGGTGGTCTGTAAATCGGAGCTCACCATTCTCATCCCAGATTGTTTCTCGAGTCCATAGCGAGCGAGTATTTAAGCTCGCTATGCGCCGGTCTCATGAGAATTTATGCTTGTTCGAACGAAACCAATCAGCAACTGTGGCACTGGGAATGGTTGAAGCAGGGGTAGATTCCTATCCGATTTTTTAGCCTGCAATATATTACCTTATAACGATGGTGTGCTTTCTTCGAGTCGTATCATGTCAGAGTTGTGTGGCGCTGGTTGGATCGTACCGGATTTGGTTTTTGAGTCCCGAACCCGCTTATTTAAACCTGATTTGTGTGGAAAGTATACCTCCTTATATCCGTAGAGCATACTACGCCTTTCCTTAGTGTTAACATTTCCAGCCCATATCTCGAGATGAGAATTAAGGTATAATCTAGCCA
>NW_004798232.1:12202-14576 GCF_000002075.1 Aplysia californica | reverse complement strand
GAAAGAAAGAAATATCCGTCGGACACGAGTATTCAACCTACGTTTTCTCTGCATTGGTTTCGTTTATTAGGTTTTAGGTACGTGCAAATTTCGCTTTTGTTCCGCGAAAGCCTTTCAACAACAGTTGAACCGGCTCTAACGCCAACCAGATAAGACTAGATAAGACAGTCACCTTTAGAATGACTATGCGTAAGACCTGTCTGAGGTGGCCTCTTTTCTCCTCGACAGTTGGTGGCCGTCTTGATAAAAATTTCGACTTTATTTATTATTCATCGAAGGTGCTAATGAAGTGAGAAGCAGCTAACGAAGGGATATCACTATTCTGTTTCCCTGTTTCCAATGTCGGGAGTCAATATAATTATCGGTTACATCCCTTTTTTGCATCCCTTCTTTGCAAGTGCCTGCCTTGTGCGTCCCTCAAAACCATTGAAAAGTGGGTGGCTGACGGGTGCTCTGGCGTGGTTTTCTTCTTCCTCCAACCAAACATATACCGTCTTTATCTCTACTCCTTCTTTTCTTTGCATGATATCTTTAGCATGACCTCTAATCACGGTACGTATATAACCTATTTGTGTTGCAAGTGTCGTAAAACTCTTACTACACTTAACTAAGTCATTGTAAATAAATCCGTCTCTTTGTGTGGCGAAATAATTATGACTCTGATCGACAGGAGGGTATAATTCTGGAAGACAGTGAGGATGAATGCTATAGCACAATCACATTTTGACGGTTTTTAAAAGTCTTTAGTTTTAAAATTTGGAATTTCACATCTTCAAATCCTTTGTTTTTGCATGGTTCGTGTTGTTTTTCTGCCCATAAAATGTAGGTTAATTTCACCCACTATTGTGTTATGAAACCTGGATCATAACTCTGAATGCTTTATCGATGTCAGGATCTATAGTAATTCTTTAGCTGGTACCAATATATAGTCCAAATTGTCCCGTAACCTTTGTCGAGGATCAGATCGGCTGTCTTAGACAGGTGGAAGTCTTACAAGCCTCATTATAATGCACCCCCCCCCAAAAAAACAAAAAAAAAAAAAAACCCACACAAAAACCCAAACTAACAATAAAAAAACGAAAAAACCCCACAACAACAACCCAACCCCCCCCCTTCCCCAACAACAACAACAAAACAAAAAACAACAACAACAACAAAAAACCCGCAAGGGATGAAATAGAAAGTAGTTGTTTGTTGTACAGGTGATTGTCTTACACAGATGGCCGTTAGAGCAGGTTCGACTGATATTACGAACATACCATGAAAAAGAGTGATGGTATTTTTAGCACACGTAGTAATATTATGTACATTCTACCGCACCAAAGGAAGAGCGGGTATTCTTACCACCTGCACGTACAGTCGTGTCTTCTAACCAGCCTAAAGCAAGATCTAGAACCTGTGTACCAGTGTACTCTTGAGTAGGGAAAGTGTGTGGGCAGATCTACCCCGGCGCAATGTCCGGGTACGAATGTCAATGAGATTAGATACCACAGTAGATGGGATTGTGTGATGTTACCTGTTTGTGGGTGGCACAAGGAACCTTCTCAAGTAGGGGACTGGAGAGGAATGAAAGAAGGCAGGTGGGTTGATAGAAGGAGGAGGAGATTAAGGAGGATTGGGAGAGGAAATGGAAAGTTTGGGAGGACATGCAATGCAAACGAGAAGTAGGAGGAGGAAGAAAAGGAAGAAGGAGGATCCGAAGAAGAAGAAGAAAAAAGAAGAAGAACAAGACTTTAAATAATCTGACCAAGTCCTCTCTCCTACATACGAGGGGGGTTCAAGAAGTCTTTAGTCTAAATAATGAAGGAATAAAGAGAAAGCTTTGTAACCTCGCTCACATACTTTTATATCTCTACATCGTCACCATGATTGTCTAAAGCCTGGCGGAATTGCATTAATCTACCATGATTCCTTCATACCCAGGCCAAAGACCCTGGTATAAACCATAGCACCCTTTTACCAGCCATGTCTTTGGCATTGCGTGTGACTTCACATTTCTAATTTTTCTATCTCTGTTTGTGCTTTCACTCACGGCCACCCGGGAGCCAGCTTTATTTTCTTCTGAGCCATTGCCTCTCTCGATATTATTGTCTTTCTTCTTTCCACCCCCCCTCTCTCTCTCTCTCTCTCTCTCTCTCTCTCTCTCTCTCTCTCTCTCTCTCTCTCTCTCTTTCTAGCTCTTATCCTGTTCTTGGTCTTGTTCATATTCTTGTTCTTGTTTTTCTTTCTCTTTCTCTTTCCCTTTATGTTTATATGTCATCACTAGAGCCCGCGCCCCCTTTCACGCTGTCTGTCTATCTGTCTGTCTGTCTGTCTGTCTGTCTGTCTGTCTGTTTGTCTGTCTGTCTGTCTGTATGTCTGTCTGTCTGTCTCT
>NW_004798232.1:8746-10637 GCF_000002075.1 Aplysia californica | reverse complement strand
GAGAGAGAGAGAGAGAGAGAGAGAGTACTTCTATTTGTATTCGTAAGCCCGTGTCACTTTTCGATACCACAACAACGTATTTCCGGAATCGGTGGCGCCGTGTACTCGGAAGTGTTTGCTCTCTCCTCCATTCCTCTCATTCCACGAGGCCAAAGAGCACCGCGCCTGGGACGAAGGAGTGACAGAAAGTGCGTAAGGGAAGGAAGACAGGGAAGGGAAGAAGATAGCAAAAAACGGTAAGGGTAGAGGAAGCCACGAGTGCCGCCTGCCATTGTTCTTGGCTTCCTCAAGAGTCGGCGATAGGATGGACAACAGGCGTCTGGAGGTTACTCCAAACTAGTCGTCTTTAACCTTGTGCTTTCTTTTGAATGAATGAATGAATGAATGAATGAATGAATGAATGAATGAATGAATGAATGAATGAATGAATACATTCATACATGCATGAATGAATGAATGATGAATGAATGAATGAATGAATGAATGAATAAATGAATGCATTCGTACATGCATGAATAAATGATTGAATGAATGAATGATGAATGAATGAATGAACGAATGAATGTATTCATGCATGCATGTATGAATAAATGAATGAATGAATGAATGATGAATGAATGAATGAACGAACGAACGAATGAATGAATGAATTGATGAATGAATGAATGAATGAATGAACGAATGAATGAATGAATATGTTTTTACGTACCCATAGACATAATTAATATCATTAAGGGGGCAGGCTTTGACCCTGCATGTCATGGCAAGTCCGGGCTGGGAAGAAGACAGCTTGCCAGCAGAAAGACCGAGAACTATGATTTTAAAATAAAATTCTTCACATTAGAACCCAACTCAGGTCTTCTGTGTGTGACGGTGAATCGCTTTACCTTAACTAGATCATATTTATCATAACACTTTGCCGGTGGTTTGTTAGCTTTATATTCTTGTTTTGTTTCCCTCCTTCAGTTTTGCTGTACTAGTACCCGTCTGGCTTATTAAGCGTACTTAAATGGCAGTTTTTGTATCAGTGTGTTACTCGTTACACTAAACTAAATCATAAGTATAATGTAGTGCGCTGTGGGCTGCATGTATAGTTTCAGACTCATGTAATTTAAATGGTGGCCTTTTCCAACTGGGCGACACTGGCACAATTTTAGAGTTTGGTTTAGTACATAGAGAGAGTTATACAGCATATCTCTTAGTTATATCGGAATACCATATTATGTTGGTGCATTATCAAAACTGGATGAAGCTTTGTCCCATCTCTCAAAGTCAAGCAATTTAAACATATCGATGCCTCGGCAATACAAATTTGCCCTCAAATTGGAAACGACTAATATTTTAGGTCATTTGACCAATAGCCTTAATTTTGACTATTTTATAAAAAATAGTTTTTTTATTACTTGTGTTTTCATTTAAACAAATGAATGTTGGTGTTTTTTATGCACCTTTCGACACCATTTGAATATTTAGGTCGTTGACCCTGATGAGAGGGATATAACGTCCTGACTAGCAGAAAGACCAAGGAACTCCACACACATTTTCCTCTTATTTGAATCAATCTCGGACTTTCTGCGTAAGACTTAAATGTCAGGTATATTGACCAATAACTTTTATGTCATCTAATGGGCGAGGCCTGTCTCTTTGATAGCGAAGCTGTATTTAATTAGAGCACTGATCCCTGCTCCTGCCCCAGTGCTCTTCCAAAGAGGGGATCGGGGTAGGCTTAATTCGCTGTTAGTTAGGGCTTGTACACATAAACACACAGGTGAAGGCGCTTGCCCGCTGGCATACACACTCACACGCGCGCACTCGCACGCACACTTTCACTCACACATTCTAACAAACTCATAAGCGCTTACACATTCAAGCACACTCACACACGCACACA
>NW_004798232.1:4489-8198 GCF_000002075.1 Aplysia californica | reverse complement strand
ACACACACACACACACACACACACACTTATCCACATAGAGATATATGAGAAACGGCCATCCTACCATCTTTTTTTATACACACACACAAACACACGCACACATAATTTGCTCTCACATACACCATAATATACCTACCTCCACTCATGCACTCACTCTCTCGAACGCTCACACGCACGCGCGCACACACCCGAATACCACACGCACTGGCACGCGCGCTCTCTAAGAGCCCATCTCTTGAGCCTGCTATGTGGAGAAATAGTCAGTGCAGGTGAGCGCAAGGTGTTGGGGGAGTTTGTGAGTGAGTTGTGGGCCGACCAGTGAGGGACGAATGTAGAATCCACTCAGCAGGAGCTTTCTGTGAACAGTGAGTTCTGGTGTAGAGGGAGATCTAGTTTTGGGGTGAGTTACATCTTCTTGTGTAAACTGTGCTGCTGCTGCCCAAATCAGTGCTTTCCTTTAAGAATTTGAGTTTGCTGTGTTATTGATGGATGTTTGTGCACAGAGTGAGTTTAAGGTGTAGTAAAAGTTTTACGACACTTGTACCACAAATGGGGCATGGTATATAAATGTTGAAGATTAGAGCTGTTTTTGATGGGTAACTTTGAAAGTAAAGAAGGAGGAGAGATATAGGCGATAGATGTTTGATAGGAAATTAATGACTGAAATGTGTGCTCAGAGTGAGTTTTAGTTTTAGTTTAAGTGGAAGTTTTACAGCACTTGCAACACTAATGGGGCATGATATAATTTTTGAAGATTAGAGCTGTTATTGATAAGAAACGTTGAAGGGAAAGGAGGAGAGGTAAAGGCGATAGATGATTAATAGAAAAGTAATGACAGAAGTTTGTGCTCAGAGTGAATTACCGCACTTGCAAAACAAATAAGTCATAGCCTAGTATGTGTTGAGGATTAGAGCTGTCACTAAAGAGTAACATTTAAGGAAAAGAAGGAGAATAGATAAGTGCGATATATGTTTGATAGAAAAGTCGAAGGAGCAAACCACACCAGAGCACCTGCCAACCACGCACACACACATAGTGAGATTGATAGACCTGGACAAGACCTAGTTTGTTATTTGCATCTTTTTTTTCTTATAGCGGTGGTAGTCAGTGAATAGACTATCGCTCGGGCGCCTAATTTCGTGAGCTTTGTTTGTCGGGGTAAAGCTCGGCCCAACGTTTATGTCTCTGAAAGTGGCACTTTACACAGATTTTCCCATTTGGCTCAGTCCTATAAAAATGGACGATAAATTCAGAGGCTCCACATTTTAATTAAATACTTTACCTTATTGCAAGGGGATTTAAAACCTCTACACAATTTGGCACTTTTTGGGGGCATCTCTTTCTAGAGGTGTACTATTTACTTTAAGATTGAATAAGATCGTTCAGCCGTGTGAGCTTTAGGAAGCGTAATCAGACATATGAAGTTAGGTAAAGGCTATAATGTTGTCTTTATTCTTATGGGCTCGGCATTTTACGGATGACTTGTAAAATTCAAGGGAATATTGTTAATAACTTTTACGGACGTTTGTGGTTGATTGAAGTTTGATTTGAGTGTGTTATTATTTCTACTAAAGTTGTTAATAGTATGTGTCAAGTTTGTTCATCCGATCTATACACGTTGTTTCTTATTCATATGCACTCTGTTGCGTCCCCAACATGTTTAATTAAAGCGTGATTCTGATGTGTTGGTTATCGATCTATATCCTGTAGAAGAGAGTGGATTCGTTTGATTGAATGAACTCAAATGAGTTGGTCTTATGTACACTGAACAGTCCACAAAGGCATGTGAATAAGTCAAGTGTACATTAAGCTACCCACAAAGTCACACGAGACAGTCTAGTGATTATTATTCTATCAACAGAATCACGTGAGCTAGCGGAGTGTGCATTGAGCTACCTATAAAGTCACGTGGGTTAATATGATATGCACTGACCTACCCACAAAGTCACGGAGTTACTGTAATGTACACTCAGCTGTCCACAATGTCATGAGAGTTATTCTAGTGGATATTTTATTAATAAGCTACCCATATAGTCAGGTGAGTGAGTTAAATGTACATTAATCTCACTACAGAGTCACATGTGCTAGACAAGTGTACTTTGAGCTACCCACAAAGTCATAATAGTAATATGGCCAGCATACAACGAATTGAAAACTGCACTTAAAAGGCTTAAGATTGTTCGTCAATTATAGTTATAGTCGAGGTTGACGCATACTACTAAGCCCCCATGATAAGTCCTATGCGTGGATCAGTGTAAACTGCTTCATGATGAGTATTTTATCATCAACTTTGTTTTGTAATGCTATGGTAAGGTCTTTCGACTTGCGCACAAAGGGTTGGGATTTGATTCCGACGTTGGGAATATGTTGTCGCTGTTAAGGACAAACGGGCTTACCCAGGTTTCGGGGGGGTTTCCAAAAATCCTGACCTACACTAAAAGTGGGCATTGCCCTACCTATAGGAGAAGTTTGGTTTCATTGAAGTGTATATTTGTTTGGTTATAGAGAAAACTCTCCTTGTATTTTAAAGAAACTGAACAAGGGGCAAAAACTTAACCTTCGATTTTCTCAAAACAGCAATTTTCGGGATAGCCCCCTTGTGCTTAAAAGTGACCATATTTTATCGAGTGTGTCCGCCTTGCTACTCATGGGGCTTTTCTTCACAGGGTATGTTTGGGTTGGCCTACAGGTATCCGAGTGAGTAGTTCATCGTTCTTTGTTGTGGGTATATCTGACATTGAACATGAATGTGCATTTCTGTTGTGATGCTGAATTTTTGTATGAAAATGTACCGGCATGTCTACCAAAAATTTACCTCGAGGATCTTATCTTGCTTTGTCTTAACTTGTCTTGTCTTGTCTGTTCTTGTCTTGTCTTTTCTTGTCTTGTTTTGTCTTGTGTCGTCTCGTCTCGTCTTGTCTTATCCTATGTCAGTACACTCACTTTAAAGACGTATGTCGTGAAGATGGTGGGGATAAACATATTAATACAAATTTGTGAATAATTTCTTATCTTATCAAGTCTTTTTGCGATTTGTAGACTAAAGGAATAGATAAATCTGTGCTTAGAATGATACTATTTACATATTTACTATTAAGTTACTCTTGTTGAAATCTTACCACTCTTCTCTAAGCTTCTAAATTCACCTTTTATTTCAGTCATAACTGACTTTTGACCTCCCATTTTAGTGCATATTTTTGTTTAATTCTTTCTTCAAAGTTAACTTCCCATTTCTGCATACTTTTTCACTTTCCATTTTGTTGCATATATCCGTATACTTTTTACGCCCCAATTAACTGCATGCATTTCTATTTTCAACCACATGCCTAATTCATGTTTGCTCCAAATGTGAACATACCTGTCTTTAATCAGAGAGGACATTTCTGTGCTATTTCTCACCGGCCCACAATCAAATCCTGGCGTGTTGCCATCTCCTGTTGAGAGCTGGCTAACAACGTAATCTTTGTGTTGAGCTCCTCTTACACAGTATGATAGCTTATGGGCTTTTGGAATTGTATTTTTTTTCTTGGTTTTTCTCTTTTCGTTTAGATCCAAGTTCGAAAGAAATAATTCTGGAATTTAGATAGAGTTTTAGTATTGATAGGAACCGATAGTTTGACGGTTTGAGCAAGGACAAGAGGGAGGGTGGGGAGGAGATAGATAGATAGATAGATAGATAGATAGATAGATAGATAGATAGATAGATAGA
>NW_004798232.1:1023-2815 GCF_000002075.1 Aplysia californica | reverse complement strand
CTGTCTGTCTGTCTGTCTGTCTGCCTGTCTGTCTGTCTGTCTGTCTGTCTGTCTGTCTGTCTGTCCACCTGTCTGTCTGTCCACCTGTCTGTCTGTCTGCCTTTCCCTCTCCTCCTCTCCCCCTTTCGTTCTATCTCTCTTTTTTACCCATTTTCCATTTGTTTCTTTATTTGATTTTGCTCTCTCCAAATCCCTTCCGCTAACAGGCACTTTCCAACCATGTGCACTCAGAATGTCAATGTCATTCACTCGTCTTTTTCACCCTCTCCTTCTTCTTCCTTATCTTCAGCCTTTCCCCTATTTACCCCATCATCCATTGCCCCCCCCCCCCGAAATACCTTATTCATCACGCCTTGTAAGAGAAACAAAATTCAGACAACGACCTCTGTATAGTACGCTACGCTCGCAATGCGAAGCCCATTTGTCAGAGTGAGTGATCTTTCTTGGCAGGCGTTCATTAGCAGAATCCGTACCGAAAAGCGCCCCTTGCCTCCCACGCATGATTGTCTATTTCCAGAAACGTTCTCTCGGAGTGCGATGCAAACGATGAAGAGGAAAACAGAAGAGGACTGTGCATGAATGTACTTTAAAGTTTGGTTTGCTATTTTTTTCGCTTATGTTCTTTCATTTGATTAATTTGATTAATAAATCATTTGTTTTGCAGGCTTTCGCCAAGGCTTCCATATTATTCTTACAACATTTCTTTCTGCCCCTACTCTCTCCCTCTCTCTCTCTCTCTCTCTCTCTCTCTCTCTCTCTCTTTCTGACGAAGGTGGCTTCGCGGATTGCAAGCAGGGTGTGGGGAGGATGAGGAGGTCCGACACGAGTGACTTCGTGGATTGCTAGTTCTAGTAGTGTTTTGACGGGAAAGTTAGGCTCGGCTTAAGTGTAACATGCTTTTGATTTAATTTGATGATTTGACCTAGTGATTTGAGGCTTGTGACTTGAATTAGTGGCTTGCGAGTACGAGCGGGTTTGCTACCGGTGTACAGCTCTATTATATAGGAGGCTGGCTTCCGATCCTGTCTGTTAGGGCCAACCCGAGCTGAGAGGGATGCAGCATCCCAGCAGAAAGACCGAGATACTTTACTGTATTCGTAAAAGCTTGGTTTGTTTTGAAACACAACATTTTTGACGTTAGATTTCTCAAAACTAGGTACTGAGCAGATAGAACTTTGTAATTCTGGTGTAGCGAATAGTACAATGTCAAAACAACTTTGACACTGACGCATTTGCCAACCGACGTTCTTTATATGTTTTTATACTTTCAATATGTGTAAATTACATGATCTCGAACATAACTTTCTCGGGTAATCTTTCAAGCCTAACAATGACTACAATCCCATTGTCATATTTTCCGTCAAATGTCCTGCTCCTTCTCTTACCTAGCCTAGCATGTGTGGTAGCATCTATAACTACAACTAGAATGCAGCTCGATGCTTCTGACAAAAAGGTTTGAACTTGAGTGAATAATTGAAAACATCTTTCGGAAATAACATTTCCTTTCGAGCATAGCATTTTTAGCTCGAAATCTATCATTTTAAAGATTCTTTAGTCCAAGATGATGAAATTCCGACTTCGTCATGTTTTTTTAAATATTGAACATATCGTAATTTAAATTTGGTGATCTGAAGAGCATGTGGTTTCTTCTGAAAATGACGCAAAGATCGCATCACCAGAATCATGTAAAAACTATCAGATGATAGGATAAATAGGATAAGGTGAATTTCTATTATCAAGATGCTTGCACGTTTGTTTTGTGTTCTACCACACACACACACACACACACACG
>NW_004798231.1:247706-249551 GCF_000002075.1 Aplysia californica | reverse complement strand
GAGGGAGGGTGGAGTGCGCCACTGATAGGTCCTACTTCTCGGTTACATAAAAACATTTACATTTGAAACAAAAAGAAGCTGTTCAAAGCTGTGCTGAACTGTGCTGTAATTTTGAACGTCACGCACACTGACTTTAAATTGCCTTTCTAACATCTTTATAAATACATGTACATCATTTGTATCGTTTGAATGACAGGGGTTTACGTCGTCGGCAGCCTAGTGGTTAGCCGCCGGGCTCTTAATCAGGAAATTGAAGGTTTGGGGCTTCGATCCTTCGCTCAGTTCGACGTTGCATCTTGAGGAAAGTCACTTTACACGAATTGCCCACTTGGCTCGGTTCTTTCGGAGATGGAAGTTAAACTCGGAGGTCCCGCCTCTTAGATAAGCTAACAGGGTTAAACCGGGCATTAAATCTGTACTTTTTTTTACTGTGCCCACCATTTCGGAACTTCACGGTGACCGTAAAGATGGTTCCAGTAGGGAACGGGACAGAGGGTGCCCACGTCCCTCATGACTCATTGGAGCAGAGGAAGATAGGACTAACGCGTACATTATTTAAACGCAATCCCACATCATCACTCGTCACCACCTGTATATCTAAAATCATCTCCGTTCTCAGATCAATGATTTTCATCTATATTTTTATATCCTGGAATCTCTATCTGCTATTACAGTCACTTGTTATACTAAGTATGCACGTAAAACACCATTGGACACTATCATACGCACTTTTTTCTAGTAATCAGATGGCGTCAATCTCATATAAATGGGCAAGGGATTTTTTTAAAAAACTATACTTTTGAAATACCAGGTACAATGGCGTCCGTTGTGTACCCCCATCCGTTGTGACTAGGCTTGATTAACTGTCCTGTTTTCTAGCCTTGACAGCGCGGCCTGAAGCGAGGCGTGATCCTGACGCCATGGAGCCCACTTATTATTCCGTAATTTCCCTCCTCTTGGGAGACGGCGAGAAGCGAGCCGTGATCTTCGCGCCAGAGAGCCGGCTGAATACGGCATTATTTTCGCGCCTTCGCGACGTGGCGTGAGGCGAGGCGTGATCTTGACGCCGGAGAAGTATGATTCTGGTTCTTTTAACACTGTGTGGTATTCTGAGGCTGAATGACCTCCTTGGGCTGAGGTCATCTCATTAGAAAGTAGAGCTGGGCGAAGAATCGATTCCGGAACCGATTCCCACCATTAGTGCTACGGAAGAAAAGTTCCGACTCCTTTTTACGTAAATCAACGGTTTCCAATCCCTCTAATAATTAAAATCTTCTTTTATTAAAAGAAAAAGAATCTATATGGAAAAGTTAAAGTTGACGCTTCGTAATGTTCCGCAATGAAGGTTATCCAGTCCTGAAGATGTTCGGAGCCAACCAGGTAACCACCAGAAGAAATCACATCCTTAGAAAGTAAGTAGGGTTCGGAGTCGATTCCTACGATTCCTAGCTTTCAATAATCGGAAACCTCTCTGCCCAGCACTATTAAGAAACCCACGCGCGGGCGGCAGAATAAGTCGCGATCGAGTGCCGGTCATTGCTAGGTCGACCATTGTAAATCAGTCGCCTCAGAACTCTGTCGACGAGGTTCCGATGTGGTAACGATGCTGACTGATGAGGGTGTTGTGTTTGAGGTCAATCACCGTGCCGAATGACGAAAGGAGTGATTAGTAGCGACAACTGCGTCCAAAATGTCCGGATTATATATTACGACCGTGAAAAAAAAATAATCTTGAGAAATGTGGTGATGATGATGAGGATGATGATGATGATGATCCTCATCAGGATGATATTAATGGTGGTGTTGGTGGTGGTGGTCTTGAAATATCAGTCGTGACGTGGGGGG
>NW_004798231.1:241825-243125 GCF_000002075.1 Aplysia californica | reverse complement strand
AGTGGTCGTTTGTACAGGTAATTGCTTTGGACAGCAGATGGTCTTTAGAGCAGGTTCGACTGTACACTTTTTTCATACGGGGTGCCCACTAAGGCTGGATGGGGCCGATCGCCCGATTCGGTCGCGTGAAACTGAAAACAAACACGTTTGTTTTTTAGGCGACAGAGTCGGGCGATCGTCCCAATTGGCCGATCCCATCCGTAGTGGGCACCCCGTATAATGCTTTCGACCCTTCTAGAACGTTCTTTCGGGTTAGACGGATTACCGACCGGGTGTTGCAAGTAAGCCTTTTAGGAACATGAACTCTTTATCGGTTAACTACAGCTGACATCTGCGCGTGAGTCTATATGTCCACACGGGACCGTGGATTACCCTTGTACTTAACATGACAATGTGGCTGTTATGTTTCGGTTTATCTGTTGTCTGGGGGGCTCTCGTGGCCTAGAGGTTAGGGTGTTCGACTCTCATTCAATAGCTCCCTGGTTCGATTCGGGATAGCGACGGAAAATTATTCTTCTCTAAAATGTTCTCCTTTCACATTCTTTCCTGCTCTCTAACAATGTTCTGTCGTCTGCTTTCGTCTCCACTTTCTGCCCCCACCCCCTCACATCCTTTGCCCCCTCCTCCTGGCACCTAACTCTTTCTACAGCCTTTCTACTGCTACTCCTTTGGCTCCCTCTTACTGCTGTCTTTCTGCCACACCCCTGGTCTTATAGTAGGTAAGATCTAACACCTAACCTCCTCGGACAAGGGCAGAAAATCTCGGAGGTCCGTGTGAAAGTTGCGCACGCTAAAGATCCCTCGTTGGTCCAAAATCGGCGCTGTCACGTGTACTTGTTGTAAAGTGGGGGGCTGGCCTGGAAGGGAAAGAAAGAGGAGCTCACTCTGTCCTGCATGCCTTAAGGCATTATCCGTGCGTCGTGTTTTACTATCGTGTACGTACGACGTGGGGAAACTCTGTGCCACCACTTTTCAAAGGGGAAATTTACTCGTTAATCCGATCCCTACGCTTTGCCTAGCAGTCTTTCAAAATGGCTTTTTGAGAAATACTGAACGTTTCAAAGAGATCTTCGTACTAGATCTAGAAGTATTCTAAAATGTGAAGAATACAGCCCCCGGGGGTTACAAAATGACCCCCAGGGCGTACGGATAGGGTTAAGGCATTATCTGTGACGTGTCAGGACAGCCGGGCGTTGTCAATGTCGGCGATAAGGCGGCACCAGATCTACTCGGGCTATAGGGCGCGCTCTCCTGGGGACAGATGGTCATGATGGAGGTGAGGGTGGGGGAGGGAGGGATG
>NW_004798231.1:236726-237952 GCF_000002075.1 Aplysia californica | reverse complement strand
TATATACATCCGCGCGCGCACACCCGCGCGTACACGCATACATGCGCGTTCACGCACACTCACACGCGCACACACCCACGCACACACACTCCCCATACATACACACACAGGACATGTACGTGCGCGCACCCTCACATGGAGCTGCTGTGTTATTAATTTTTCCTCTGTTGTCTCTTTCTGTCTCTCTATCATTATCGGGCCCCCATCACACGATGTTGTTGTCTGTGTGAAAGATCTTCCTTCCTCTTTCCTCACTCACTCATTCACATCACTCCATCCCTTGCACTATATTACCCTTGCACTATATTACCCTTGCACTATATGGCCGCTATCGTTCCAATTGCCTCTAAAACAAACGCACAAACGAAAAAAATGAACAAACAAACAGACAACCAAAGGAACGAACGAAAGAACGAACGGACGAACATTCAAGCAAGCGAGCGGCATCTCGGATACAATAATACAGTAATAATATGTGTCACGACGCGGTGGAGTCAGGCGCTCGTCAATTTTTGGGCATATGGAGTTATTGGTATTATCCAAGTACCTTACAACATCATCCTGAAGCTTGTTAATTTGGCTTTCTTTCAATGAAAAAAACCCCCATCTATCTTGAATACGAGTTGAGATATTTGCGATAGAAGGGGGTGGGGGTCACTTGGTTTCAGCAGTAAAATCAGCAAGAAAATGGCCGCCAAAGTTTGAAGACTTTCATAGCTTGAGAGTCCTTGGAAACTGAAATGTATATTTTGTGTGCCTTTAATCATTTTATTTTCAGTAAAATCCACATAAATATGACGTGTTTTTCAGGAGATGAGCAAAAAACAAAAGTTTAATAAAAATTCTCTAGCCTTCAGACAAAGGACGTTTCCTGGGATTTCATTATCTTGACGAGCGCCTGATTTCCCTACGATGCCTCACATATGTAAACCGCCGTCCCAGGAGTGGGCTATCGTGTGATGGAGGGCATGTTTCAAGGGGACGTAATCTCGCCAGAGCTGTTCTTCCGCTCGCGCGTTTATCGCCGATAGGAATCAAGTTTTAGGTACACTTGCGCTGGAGAGAGGGGTTCCCACAAGACCAGTTAGTTCACTCTCTCTATACATGATGCCCAAGACAGTTCAGACGTGGAGAACTAACTCCTGCTATGCTGTGCAGGGTGCGGATGCGGGGATGGAAAAAACGGCACAAACACACACACACACACACACACACACACACACACT
>NW_004798231.1:234625-236479 GCF_000002075.1 Aplysia californica | reverse complement strand
ACACACATACATACACACACACAAACACACAAGCACGCACACACACACACACACACACACACACACACACACACACACACAAACACACACACAAACACAATATACACATGGATTATTTTGATGCCTCTGTCGATAAATAATTTTTATTAACTCCCCGAGGACTCGCACTTTGCACACGCCATGCTTTTGGGTTTAGCTTTGATAAGAACAGCTTTATTGCGCTCGCAGCTGCTTAATGTCATTTGAGCACACACTTGGAAACGCGCTGCAGTGGGCTACTTTTTTAAAGTTAAAATAAATTTATATCATATAACATCGTTATTTTCACAGATCTTTCAATTCCGTTTTCGCCATTCGAAACTCCAACAGGGTAAACAGCAACATATACATACTGTGCAATGTGAAACATTTAAATTGGTGTTTCTGGTGTGTACTTGTGGCATCGGTGGCCTAGTGGTTAGGCTCACCCGCACGCTCATATGACCTTATGCAGTTGCGAGCGCCGCAAAACATTTACCCGGAAATAACAAAAATGGTTAGGCTCTCCAGACTTCGGCTCTCAGACTCGCAACCATAAGGTCGTGGGTTCGAATATCGTCAGGGACCCGACGTTGTGTCCCTTGGGAGGCACTTCACACGACTTTCCCTCACTTCACCCTGGTGAGAATGGGTAGCCAGCTGCTATAGACAGTGAAAGATAGTATCAGTCTAGTAGTATTTGAGCGCTTAATCGGTTGCTCGTACTGTATACATATGCTTCCCGGGAAGTTGAGAATGTTTCTGAGTGTTCTAATGTCTGCTGGGATAAAATATAGTGTAAGGCGCGTAGAGTTTGCTATTTATACTTCGAGCAACTCAGTCCTTCAGCCCGGGTTGGCCACTGACAGGCAGGATCGCACCCCGCTCTTAAAAGATCTAAATCGTGTCGATGGGGGCGTAAAACGGCTAGATCTACATGTTAAAAAAGAAGGAAAAGAAACCGCTGAAATTTTCCTAGGTCATGAAAGAGCAAGAATCACGTGGAGAAGAATCGCTGTGAAATGAAATACATCAATATGTGCATGTAGCGTTGTAAATCGCCCAAGTGTACCGAGAAATGTGTTGGCGCTTGACGCTGTCATTAGTGGCCTTGATAATGATTGCCGGGTCGTTTGTTCGCTGCCCCTGGCCGGATTATGCCCCCTTACATTGGAGGGCGTGGCTGATAGCATGGGCCACAGAGCTGGGGAATGGACAGAAAGTGCAGCCGCTCGCATTGATCTTCTTTTCTTTTCTTTTTTTTTCTTTTTCCCCCGTGTCCTGATTTTGGTGCCGATATTTGTAGGTTTCGTAAAAATGTATTGACATGGTGCAAATTGTTATGGTTCAAGAAAAAACAAAAACAAGAAACCAACAAGAAACACACATCAAGAAAGGGGAATTGTTTAGTCGGTGATGATGATGATGATGAAGATCTACTCATAATGGTATTATACATGTAATAATTATATTATTTTCCTAAAATGTCTTAAATCACCCACCCCCCCCTCCCCACCCCCTCCTCTCTTATGGTTTTCGAGTTGTTGTTGTTGTTGTTGTTGTTGTGTATTTATGTATTTATTCATGCATTCATTTTTAAAATATTTTTTGGAACGTCTTGTTTTCTGGTTCAGGGGTGCTGTTTTGTTCTTTCCGTTCCTCTCTCCCGTCCCCCCTCTTCTCTCCTCACTCCCCCCACCCTCTCCCTCTCCTTCTCCCCTCCCCTCTCCCTCCCTTCCCTCTCTCTCTCTCCATTTCCTCTCTCCCTTTCTCTATTCCTTTCTCCCTTTCTCTATATCCTACCTCCTCTCTCTCTACCAGTCTCTTTCCCACTCC
>NW_004798231.1:230438-232599 GCF_000002075.1 Aplysia californica | reverse complement strand
TCTCTCTCTCTCTCTCTCTCTCTCTGGTTCTTTCAATTTTCTCCTCTGCTCCCTCTCTTTCTCGCATTAGTTATAGGCTCATTTGTTAATTAATGTGTGTGTGCGTGTGTGTGTGTTAAGAGACAGAGAGGTGGGGAGGGGGGCAGAAAAGAAAATTGATTTGTTTTTAAAGTGAGTATTTTCTGTTTTCAACTGTCTACTCGATAACTAAACGCCTTTACATTCTTTGAATAGCATTCTACATTGCAGTCGCAGTATATTCATTCCTTATAACTTATTGACCTTTCCAAATCTTGATTCTGAATTGTCACCTCTCTGTTCCAACCAATATGTTTGGCAATTTGACTTCGTTTTGTTTTGGGCTTTTCGTTCTTTTTTAAAAGTTTGTGTGTGTGTGGGGGGGGGGGGGTATGAAAATGTCCGAACCAGCATCATATTTTTATCCTTTTTACCTTTATTTCAGGTGTTCTCCTCTCTTCACGTATACCTTTTTGTCTCTTTGAGATTTTGCCCCTAAATTATTTTTTGTCCAAATTTGTTTTGTTTTATGTCATTTGGCGTACTTCCCATTTTTTTGCTTTTGTATTATTTTTTTTTTCAAATTGTTTCCCTAAGATTGAGCTTCATCCCTTGCCTCATTGTGTCCACTAAAAGATGTGAAACGTGTCCTAATCTTACTACACGACATGTGCACGTTCCTTAGTGGGGGTTCCCAGTTAAAATTTAAATCATTGCCCAAATATTCACTTACCAGTGTGGGTGGTTGGCGGGTGCTCTGGTGTGGTTTGCTCCTTCTTTCCTCTTAAACATCTATCGTCCCATTCTCTCCTCCTTCCTTTTTTATGTTTGTTACTCTCTTGTAACACCTCTAATCTTCGGCACTTATATGACCTTATTGTGTTGCAAGTGCCGTAAAACTCTTTACTAAACTAAACTTACCAGTGTGTACTCTGAAACCGTTTTTAAAAAAATAACTTGTACAAATTTCACTTTCTCAGGCGTGTCCTTGTCTTATTTTAACTGAACTGTAAAATAAAATTTGAAAAAACTTCCAGTCTTTAAAATTACCTTTCATCAGGTCCAGAAAGAGTGTACTAATGTCATGCCCTCTAGCATTCGCCTCCTTTATTTCTACCTTTTTAAAGAATGTTGCCCAAAATTCCTCTCCCAAAACCTTTATGCTTCAGCTCTCATATGACCAGTGTCTGTGGTGTAGCGAGTAGATCCTTCGACGTCGCGGACAGAAAAGCTCAGTTCAATTCCTTTGTGAAAAAAAGGATTGGGGGGGGGGGGGGGGTCCACGTATCTCGTTCTTTCTACTTCTACAAGGACAGTATATCCCTCTCAGTTGAGGTTGACTCTGATCGACTGGCAAGGTCGAAGCCTGCCTCCCAAAAAATGATCTGCATTATGACGATGGTCGTAGCATTGAAACACCCTCATTAAAATTTGAAACAAAAAATTACGATTTGTCCAAATTCCAATTCCTTCTGAAAACTAATAATTGTTTCTCAAATCTTAACTGTTCAATAAAAGAAGAATACCAAGTCCCACCGTGTGTGCTTCCCGTATTTTACCTTTTTTAAAAGACTGTTGCCCAAATGCACTCACTTCCCAACGCCCATACCTAATTTATAACGCCTTTTTGACAAATTTTTGCCCAACTTTTCTTGCTTCTTAATACATTAGTCGTCTTATTTTTAACGTTGTATTCCAAATGTACACTTCCAAACTTAAGTTTGTCTATTCGCGATTCTGGACTTTGATTTTCAACTTGTAGGTCTATACTTGACTGATTTGATCCTTTTACTACATCTTTTGCTTAAACTGTTGTTCTATTGTTTTAATTATTCTATCATTTTAGGTTTGATCCACTTTCCAGAACCAACATATTTTGTTTATTTTGTCTTTAATGTTCATAGTACAATTTACTGGCCATTATTTTGGGTTCAAATTTGGTCTACATCCTAAGTCCAGATATTCACTCTTTAAAATGTGTACTATTTCGTCTTTTAGTGCTTTTAGTTTGACTTTTCACTTAACAGTACATGAAGTTATTTTAAAATTTCTCTGGGAGTTCCACGTTTGACATAACGGCTTTTATCATCCACGTGCTCATTTCCTAAGTCTTATACGCGTATTATTATATTTTCTCTTCCAC
>NW_004798231.1:225954-230087 GCF_000002075.1 Aplysia californica | reverse complement strand
CCCCATGGTACGCAGCGCGGGGCGTTCGTGAGCGAGCCGGCCATCCTGGTGAAGCGCAAGCAGCGCAACAGCCAGATCTGGTCTGTGGAGAAGCTGGAGAACAAGGTCATCGACATGCGCGAGATGTACGAGGAGCGCAAGGCGTCGGGCGGACCCATGATGGTAGAGGAGTCCTTCACGGACCAGCTAGACGCTTCCCTCATTGCTGGGGTTTGTTGTGACCGCATGCTTCTGTCGTGCCTTCCTTTTCTTTTTTCTTTTTTTTTTTTTTTTTTTTTTTTTTTTTTTTTTTTTTTTTTTTTTTTGATTGTTTGATTCGTATTACTTTTTTTTTTCTTTTTGGTAATATTGTTGATCATTTAGAAGAAAGGATAGTTAAAAACACCCCCCAAAAATGCAACAGCAACATTTTTTCAACCCCCACCCCCATTGAAAAAATACTTAATGTTTTCATACGAAAAGAGTTAAATCAAAAATCAAATTAAAAAGTTACCTGATAGAACTCAAAATTCAAATGTTATAATTTGTGTTATTTTGTAAAGATTTCAAAATCAGATAGAATTTGAGTAGTTATTTCGTAAAAATATAAGAAATAGGCAGAGACTTGAACTACTCTCCAAGTCGTGTTTTGTAAATGAAAAATAATTGAGAACGGAAAAAATTATGTCTTACTTATTGTCTAGCTTAGGACGGTCGTTAAAAAAAATAATTGCGAAGGGAAAAATGAATGTATAGTTCATAGAGCAGTTGAATTGAAATATAGACATTACGCATCTTGCTCTAGCCGGAACATAGACAGCGAAGAAGGCATTAAAATGATTTTTAAAAATAATTTCGAGATGAGAATTTGAACAGATGTGTGAAAGGAAAAGATCAGGAGAATACACGTTGGGTTTTTAAGAGTATTTTATCGTAGAAATGAGTGGCAGTTCATGATTGCTGGAATCTGTTTCAAACCTGGCGCTTGGTGAAGAAAATGTAGTCAGAATTAAATATATAGGAAGTGAGTTTTTTAAATCAAATTTGATACTTCGTAAGGGTTTGGCTAATGGAAAAATTCCTGTCGGCTCGAAGGTGGATACGATTCTAAGATGAATTAAGTAATACTTGCTCGTTCATTTGATCAATTGAAATTTGAATGTGACAGCGTCTGAGTAGATGAGCTAGAGAAACTGTATTTGTTCACCGTGTCATTCAAGTGTTCATTTTATTGTTAAAAAACAGGTTTGGTATTCATCGTGATTAGATGGTTTTGTTTGACAATGTCACAGGGGAAAAAATGAAATTCTAGTCGGAAGATTTGAGACAATATCAGATAATTTTATTAAATTAGATGAAATAGGCCTAAGTTTGCAATATATCTTATCTAAATTGCTCCCCGAATAATGTCTTTTTTTTTTTAATCGATATTTAGAATTTCCTAGCATATTATTGAGAAACAAATTAATGTGTGTTGCGGGTGGTTTGAGGGCGCCACTGTCAATCAGGTCCTACTTCTTTAGTTTCTGTCTGTTGTCTCTGTCTATTTGTCTTACGTTGTCCCAGCACTATGACCGTTATTGTATCAATGTGCCTTTCTTCACTCAGCAACAACGATAACAACAACAGCAACAACAATAACAACAGCAACAACAATAACAACAGCAACAACAACAGCAAAACAACAACAACTACTACTACTACAGCAACAACAAGAAATGTGTCTTATCTGTAGAGAGGTGTATATAGATATAGATATTATCTGTATGTGTGGACAGTATGCATACAATGGATAGTTGTCCCTGTGTCCTTCTAGTGTACGGGAGGATCGAAACTTTCGGGCAGGTTATTCTGATTGGTTTGGGGCTCAGATATTGATTTTTGAAAGTAAAACTATTCTTCGTTCAATTCCCTATAATTATTGGATGAAATACTCTTTGAGTCTTAAGTATCAAAACAAGGCTATAAAAGCTCTCTCGTCCATGGAGGTTTTTTTTTGTGTGTTTTTTTTTACCAGTTTCCACAATTTTCAAATGCGTTTTTCCCAAAACTGCATTTTAAGAACGTTCCACTCTCTATTTCCCTAATCATTCTATTGTGTTTCAAGATATATGCTCTTCAAACTTTACGTGGGTGTACTTTGAAAATTACAATTGACTGGCACAATGAATGTTAGCCAATTTTTGCTCCCCTAGCTGAGTGTTGAGATACACTGCCACCTTGAACAAGTTCATGAAAGTATAAATTATTTAAGCTGGTAAATTGAACTAATATGTCTGCAAGATAATTTCGAAAAAACAAATTTTTAAGTAAATGGACTTATCACGTCTAATAGAAAAGTGCATCAGCTACCTTAAAGAAATGCCCCAAATCCAAATATGAGCTCCGTTTCCATGGCAATGTGAAGATTTTTCTCAAAATGTTATGTTCGAATCTTTATCAGGGTATATATACTGAAACGCCTGTTGCACGCAGTTTTTCTCATTATCAAGGAAAACGGGCCCCGAAAGAAACCTCTACTCTTAAAGCGAAGTGTTTGCGTTAAATGATTGGCAGCCTTAAGAAAGATTTCTGTTAATGTGTACATTCTCCTTAGATGGATGTATCGAGAAAGGTCGGCAATTTATGCGTCATGTTCCCAATTATTCTTACAAATAAGTCTAAGTCTGGAATTGATTGAAACAGGAACATAAGTACAGAGACCCCCAAAGTTTCAAATTACATAGCGATTGCTTAGTACGCCATTCCCTTCAAAGTGCGTCTTTCACTGTTTGCCATCTCCTAATGTAGATAACTCCATTGACGTGTTTTGGGGGAAGTTAAGTTTCGTTTCTCAAACAAAGGAAGAGCGATCTATCTTTGTGAACATTCATCTCCCGTAATAATGAGTTTTCCAGGTTCAGCTGTAGGGTTTCTTGAAAACTTAGATGTACCCCATGTATGTGTGTGTATATATATATATGTGTGTGTGTGTGTGTGTGTGTGTGTGTGTAATATTTTTTTTTAATGTGTGTGTGTGCGCGCGCGCGCGCGCGCGTGTGTGTGTGTGTGTGTGTGTGTGTCCTAAACGTCCACATTCAAGCTTTTGTAAAGAGTCATTCGTTGAGGCAAGCTGTTAAAATGATATAATATGAGCCCAGAAACCAACATTTTACAGGAGGAAGAAGAAATTGTTGCATTCTCTTAATAACTACGCCTACGTCTTGTATTTTTCTTTCTCTTTTCAACATTTACTATTAAATTTTGAATTTCAACAAAATATTTATCGAGCACATGTAATCGGTGTATGAGGAGTATCCTAAGAATAAAGTGGCAGGCTATAGTAAGAAATGAAGAGCTGTGGGAAAGGACTGGACAAAAGGAATATAGAAGTAGAAATAGGACTAAGAACGTGACCTTGGATGGGACACATCTTCACAAACCCCAGCGGAAACATCACATGGCAGTCGCTGCAGTGGAACCCTCAGGGAGCACGAGGCAGGGGTAGGCCACGGGAAACTTGGAGGAGGAGGTATGTGGAAAGGGACACGAGAAAGATGAAGCTCACTTGGAACTAGCTTGGAAGGATGGCCCAGGACATAGATATATATGTGGAATGAGCTTGTATGAGGCCTTTACCCTGGCAGAGGTAAAAGGCATTGATGATGACGACAGCAACCAATACCACAGATTCAGAATGTTAGGCCTACAACATGTTCACAGCTGGCCGACTCATTGAGTTATGTAGTAGTGTTTCCGCGAACTAACAACGTGATATATACATGTATATATATATATATATATATATATATATATAAAGGTCTCCCGTATGTTAGTGTTATTGTTAAAACATGTTCACAGCTGGCCGACTCATTGATTTATGTAGTAGTGTTTCCGCGAACAAACAACGTGATGAGTCCGCCGGGTTGCTACAGGCAAAAGAAGCCGATAGTTATATATACACATGTATGTATGCATGTGTGTGTGTATATATATATATATATATAAAGGTCTCCCCTATGTTAGTGTTATTGTTAAAACATTAAAGACTCCAGGCCCTGCAAGTGGGTTCCGCACTGAAGGTTTTCTTTTCTTTGTGTCCTCCTTCCTCCTGTGGATCGGAAAAAAGTCCTCCGTCCTCCTCCTCTCTCTCTCTCTCTCTCTCTCTCTCTCTC
>NW_004798231.1:222094-224878 GCF_000002075.1 Aplysia californica | reverse complement strand
GAGGGGCATCGCTATGCACGTACAGTGATATTTCACATTTGTAATTCAATTTCCAATTTATTTAGTATGGTTTGCTCTGCTAAGACATGGGAATGGTCAATCTATAACTTTTGACCCTAAGACTTTGTATGTAGTTACTTGTACTTTGCTTTATCGATTTACGTCTGACCGACCACACCCCCACCCCACCCCTCCCGACTCTTGAAGAAGAAAAAATCCTCCCGTTGTAATGATACCTTTTCTTCTAAGTAGGATCTGCCCGCTTTCTCTGCAAATAAAGCTAAAGTGTCGTCCACACTGAATCGATAGGAGAAAAAACATTTCCCGAATGGACAGAACGCTTTCAAAGTCTCCGTGTTTGTGTTTCTTGACCCAGGCGGGGCGGATGGAAGGGAGGAGTTTGTCTGAAATGAGGAAAATTGTGGCGAACCAAAACAGGCTTCTCGGGTGCCCTTTGTTGAAATAATAAAAGTAGTTAAATGTTTTGGTGGGCTGGGGTTATTGGGTTGGGTTTTTTGGGGGTTTTTTTTTCATGGGGGGGGGGGGGGGGGGTACCGGCCTTTTAGACAGATTGATATTTTTTAAATACCACACAGTAATTGCGAGCTCTAAGATATGACGTCATCAGTGCCCGTGACGTAGTGCTTGGGTCCTTTGCCTTGTACGCAAAAGACACAAGGTCAATCTTCAATCTCCACATGGGGTTGACAATAATTATGTTTTTCTGGTATGTTTCCTTGTTTTCTCCCGACATTCACTATTTCTCTCAGCCTGGGTTGGCCCTGACAGACAGGCAAGCTTGAAGTAGGCCACCTCTTAAATGAACTAAACATATATATTATGTTAAACATCTACAATCATGCTTCCCTTGAAGTTGAGAGTTTGTTTCAGAATGCTCTCAGTAAAGCGCATATATATAGCTAGCTGTTGAGCAGGGATTTGTGCTATACAAATGCTATCTATTATTATTATGTTAAGAACAATTAATCACATTGGCATTCATCGTTATTACGCTTACCTCTCTACCATTCTACCAAAGACACGGGTTTTGGGGGTGTATACGTACAATGACGTACAAACGTCAGAGGCGCAGAAGGTAATTCGATCATTCTGTTTTGCTTTTGTTTTATTTTTATCTTTCAATTTTTCTTAAATATATAGATGTTTTATTATTTTTATTTTATCGTGCTAGTTCTATCTTCTGAATATGTGGATGTGCAAGTACGTTATTTCTTTGATCAATGTTTCCATCTTTATTCGAGGGAACTTCCCCCCTTCTTCCACCACCACCCCACCCCAAACCTTTTACTTTTCGGGCATCGTACACTGCTTTCTTCGTTCATCGTCAGTGTTTGCAAAGCCTTTCGATCTACTTGTTTCAACAGTAGAAAAGCTTTCGCCTTTCGTTTTCACACTTCTGTTAAATGTGTTTGTGTTCTTTCAGTGTATCACAATTTTTGTGAAGCGATACAAACTTTCGTTCTTGAAATAGGAAAAAAACATTCTGTCAATGGACCTGATTTGTCTTCTTCTTCTTTTTTTTTTTTAGTGCTCCCTCTCTTTTTTATTCACTGACTTCGTTCGCTGTTGATGGATTCATTTGTCTTTCTATTTTTTTCCCTTTTTCGTCACACTAGATGTTCCATGTTTACGGTGCCTCACTTTGCACTGACTGAGTTTTCTCCATAGACTTGTATTATAATACGATCCTAGACCATGCACTCTGACGTAATTGTAGTTCATCATAGAGCGCACCATTTGACTCTTATTTGGAATCAAATGAAGGGCAAGAGGAGCCCAGAAGCGCTCGGGCTCAAATACTACGAGAACTCCACTATTGCCCATTTTTTCGTCCTTGGGGCACACAAGGGGGGGGGTTGTGCGCGTACTCGACTTAGCGAAGTCGATGTTTTGCTCTACATTCAAGTGCTTATATGGCGCGCACTAGCGCAGCAAATTTATTATTTCTTAAATAAAGAGCAAAGAGCGGTGGCCTTGACAGTGCCCGGTCTAGGATAATATTATGATTCAAGTCTGTGCTTTTCTCTGATCTTGGTGTTCAGTGTCTTAGACTCCTCCCCCCCTCTCCTTGGTGTGCAAACGAGATGCTCTTGTGTAGTATAGTTCGTTACCCCTTTTGGGTATACTGCATGTAGGGTAGTTTTAGGAAATGAAAAAATGTTTTAAAGGAGGAGGAAGGAGTTTAGATTGTAAATTAGACTGAGAGAGCTAGGCAAGGGAATTATCCTGAAATCGTGTGAGTCCACACTGTCTACTGCAAGGAATTTAATTTTTGTTTTGGGGGGGAGGGGAGCTGTCCTCTTGTACCGCAGTGTGTCGAGGGGAGATGCAATAAACTTGTCAGATGTTGGCCAGGCGTGTTG
Organism: Aplysia californica; assembly: GCF_000002075.1. Lineage (NCBI taxonomy): Eukaryota > Metazoa > Mollusca > Gastropoda > Aplysiida > Aplysiidae > Aplysia > Aplysia californica. Next base: position 222,494 of record NW_004798231.1, on the reverse strand, counting down.
CTATTTTGATCCCCATAATAGTGTGCCTTTGGAGTGTGTCTTTGACTCCATCTGTCCCAACTTTTTCTTGGTCTTCCTTTTGCCTTGAAGCCGTCGATTCCTATTATACTATGTTATGTAGGCCTTTGAGGCTGGCTGTTCTGGCCCCATTTTCTCGACGACGTGTCCAAACGAAACCGTTTGATTAATTTTGTCTCTCGGTGTATATCGTGCTCGATTCGACGTCCACTCGTTGGCTCTGGTGTTCTTTGTTTCTTCTCGTGATGTCTAGATCTAGCGTCTTTCTGAACCTTACTGCGAGGTCTTTACCTGAATAAATCGGTAATTTCTCCTTAGGGCCGGTTTCTTTTTTCTCTATCTTGTATTTTTTTAATTTTTTTTTTTTGGGGGGGGGGGTGAA
>NW_004798231.1:218682-220808 GCF_000002075.1 Aplysia californica | reverse complement strand
TGTGTGTGTGTGTGTGTGTTTTAAACCCTTTAAAAGGTCATTCTGATAAAACGGTTTTTCTTTTCACGACCATCACTGGCAGGATCATCTTTGAGAGCGCAGGATAAAGTCTGACTATATTTGACAAAAGTCGCTTTATCTCAGTAATTTTCTGTTATCCGGGCTGTCAAGCCATTGATTGTGTTTTGATTAAATGGTTGAGATCACTGTTAGTGGAAACAAAGGGCATTTTTTACAGGGGTGGGGGGGTTGGGTTGTTTTTTTTTGTTTTTTTTAGAGAGAGAGAGAGAGAGAGAGAGAGAGAGAGAGAGAGAGAGAGAGAGAAGGGGGGATTGAAAGAGACATGGCGAGAGAGGAGATAAGGCTGAAGGAGAGAGACGGAGACAAGACAGACAGACAGACAGGCAAACATAGAGAGAGAGAGAAAGAGAGACAAAACAGAGGGAGTGAGACAGAAACAGACAGACAGAGATAGACAACAGATAGAGAAAGGGAGAGAGAGAGAGAGAAAAACAGCCCGACGGAGATATAGTACAGCAGAGAGAGAGAGAGAGAGAGAGAGAGAGAGAAACAGCCAGACGGAGATATAGTACAGCAGAGAGAGAGAGAGAGAGAGAGAGAGAGAGCGAGTCTTAGGCAACAGGCAACGTTACTCACCCACAAGCTTCCAGATCCATTACCAAGCTTGTCGAAACCATTATAATTGGAGAGAATTTTTCAAAAGCCTAAGTATTTCAATAATAAATCCTATGAGGTACTTGAATTATTTTGTTCAGGCCGGTGCCATGGTGTGGTATGTTCCTTCTTTCCTGTCAACCATCTGTCGTCCATATCTCTCCTACTTGTTTGTTTCTCAATAGACTCTTAAGCAAACCTCTTATCTTTGGCACTAATTACTTCTTTGACTATGATCTAATTGTGTTGCAAGCGCCATAAAATTCATTTGTTTGGGTTGATGATGTTTGTGGTTGTATTGTTTTCCACACATATAAATGCATAATGAAATGTCTTTTCCTCCACACTCACCCCAATCCACCTCTTCAACCTCTCCCCCCACCCCCAAATTAAAACAACAACAATAACAACAACTTTAACAAACATAACAAAACAATAACAACTACAACAAACAAAACAAAACAAAAACAACAATAAAAACAACTACAACTCCCCCCTGAAACCCTTTCCAAAAACAAAACAACAATAACAACAACTTTAACAAACAAAACAACAACAACAATTACTTTAACAAACAAACAAAACAAAACCAACCCACCCACCCACCAGGACCTGGGCCCCCCCATGGTGGGCGACCCATTCTACGAGTCCCAGGAGAACCACAACCTGATCGGCGTGGCCAACATCTTCCTGGAGTGTCTCTTCCACGACGTCAAGCTGGACTACCACGTGCCCATCATCAGCCAGCAGGGAGAGGTGAGCGGACACTCTAACTCTAACTCTATCGCCGACTCGACCGTTTCGGCCACTCTGACTATATTCGACTGTTTGAGTCACTTTTTTTTAAAAACAGCTACTTGTCAAATCGTTTTGTTGTTCTGCTTGTTTAAATGTATGAATGGTGCCTTTTTCTGATTGTTTTTCTGTTTTGTTTGGGTTGGGTTTGTTTTGGGGTTTTTGTGTGTGTGTGTTTTGGGGGGGGGGGTTTGTTTTTGTGTGTGTGTGTGTGTGTGTGTGTGTGTGTGTGTGTGTGTGTGTATGTGTGCGTGTTATGGGTGGGGGTGGGGGTGGTTAATAGGCTAATATTCTTATGGAGTGTCTCGTCCACGACGTCAAGCTCGTCTACCACGTGCCCATCATCAGCCAGCAGGGAGAGGTGAGCGGGCACTCTTAACTATTCGACTGTTTGGGTCACTTTAAAGAACAAAAAAGGCCAGGCGGACACTCTAATTCCTCCGCCAACTCGACCATTTGGGTCATTATTTTTAAAAACCCAGCAACTTGTCATGTGTTGTTGTTGTTATTCTGTTGGGGTTTTTTTTAATGTATGAATGGTGCCTTTTTCTGATTGTTTTTTCTGTTTTGTTTATGTTGGGTTTGTTTTGGGTTTTGTGTGTGTGTGTGAGTGTTTTTTTGTTGTTTTTTTTGGGTGGGGGTTCCTTTTTACTGGG
>NW_004798231.1:215187-218233 GCF_000002075.1 Aplysia californica | reverse complement strand
GGTTCTGGTCAATTTTCTGTTGGTGTACTCTCTCTTTGTTGCTTTTGATATCTCTCTCTCTCTCTTTCTCTTTCTATGTGTGTGTGTGTGTGTCTTTGTGTGGTTTGCTCCTTCTTTTCTATCGAACACTTATGGTCCTGATCTTTCCTCCTTCTTTTTTGTGATTCTTACTCTCTTGTAACACTTCGCTAATCTTCGGCACTCATATGACCTTATTGTGTTAAAGGGCTGTAATACTCTAATTAAAACTAAAATTCTTACTAAAACTAAAGAGATATGAATCTTTGTTATTCCAGGTGGCTGGCAAACTTCACATTGAGATCTCGAAGGTAGGCGGGGCCATACTTGACCGCTATGTGGACATGGCAGCCGACAACGATGAGGAGAACGCTGTACCCATGGGAGCCCCTTTGCTGATAAGGGTATGTCTCTGTGTATGTGGGTGTGTGTGTGTACATGTGTGGGTGTGTGTGTGTACATGTGTACATGTGTGGGGGGTTGGTGTGTGTGTAGGTACGTGTGTGTGTGTGTGTGTGAGGATGTGTTTATGTGTGGGTGTGTTTGTGTGTGTGTACGTGTGTGGGTGTGTGTGCATGTGTGTGTACTTGTGTTTGTGTGTGTGTGTGCATGTGTGTGTACGTGTGTGGGTGTGTGTGAACATGTGTAGGTGTTGGTGTGTTTGTGTGTGTATGTTCCTGTGTGGGTTTGTGTTTGTGTGTGTGTATGTGTGTGTTCAGTTAGTGTAATCATGGTTGGCCAACTCATTTATCCACGTGGACATCTTGGACATTGTCACTATAATGTAGAAAAGATGCAAAGATGTGTGTGGGTGTGTGGGGGGGAAGTTGGAAGTTGTTGTTTGCACAGATGATGTCTTGGACAATAATGGGCCAATAAAGCAGGTTCGACTGTGTATTTCCCTTTATTCCAACCAAATTTAAACCAAAAAAAACTTTTGTTTCTTTTCCTCAAGGTGTGTATCAAGGAGGCCCGCGGTCTGCCCCTGGCCCTGTCCAACTTCGTGTTCTGCCAGTACTCCTTCTGGGGAGAGTCGGAGCAGTGTGCGGTAGCTCCGCAGATCCACCCGGATACCGTCGTCCACCCGGACAGCCACACCGTCAACTTTGTCTTCAGCCATGAGAAGGTGAGAGGAAAGGCCAAGCAGCGTGGTGAAATCAGGCGCTCGTCAATATAATGAAATTGAAGAAACTGACGTTTTCCGCAGGTTTTGGGAATTTTTATTGAATTTTTATTTTTTTGCTCAACATTTTTCATATCCTTTTAAGAACACATTCCTGTGTGGATAGCTCTGAAATACATTGATTAAAGGCTCAAAAAGTGTAAATTTTCTGTTTTCACAGACTCTCAAGCTAAGGAAAAAACTTAACTTTGGTGGCCATTTTCCACTAATTTTACCTCTGAAACCAGGCGACCCTTACCTCCTTCAATCGCAAATATCTCGACTTGTATTCACGATGATAACTGGATATTTTTTTCATCAAAAGCAATACAAATGAACAACCTTTAAGATGATACCAAATAACTTTACATGACCAAATACTGACGAGTGCCTGATTCCACCGCGTCGTGACACAGATAGTCATCTGGTTGTTTGTGACGGGTGTATTGTCTGAGAAGTCTGACAGATGTTTGATTAACAACAGTCTGCTATGAAAAAATCACGAAGAGTCATTTGTAACACTTGTGGTTTTACAAAAATTTGCCAATTGTTTGTTTAAGTTTTTTAAAATTCAGGAAATGTCATTTAAACTTTTTGTAACACCTGAGGAATTAAAGAAGTCTGCCAATTCAGAGCAATAAAAAAAAACAAAAATTCCAAAAAGTTCTTTGCGACATTTATTGTAGCATGAGAGAGGTCTGTCAATCTTTTATATTCATTTCAGGTTAGCTAGGCAGGGAGCAATAAAAAAAAAATTTTAATTCCAAAAAGTTGTTTGCGACATTTATAGTCATGTAGCATGAGAGAGGTCTGTCAATTGGTTATATTCATTTCAGGTTAGCTAGGCAGGGAGTGCACCGTTTGACTCAATTTGAGCCAAATAAAGGGCAGGTTAACTTTTGCAAGACAGTGCTTTGCCCTTGATTTGTGTGTAAAGGCACGGCCCACAGTGCGCATGCTTTGCAGGGATGTTTTTATAGGGAGCGAAGAGCAGGGGCCATGACAGTGTGCTGTCTAAGAATATGTCTATGAATATATATCCTTTCCTGTGGGTTTTTGGGGGGTTTTTTTTAGTTTTTGTATTGCTTGTTTTAACTGTCCCATCCCAGAGGGACAATAAATTCTGTGATCTGACTTGGTAAATAATGTTTAAGTGTGTGCATTTGTGTTTATGCGTGTGTGTGTGTGTGTATGTTTATGTGCGTGTGTGTGTGCGTGTTTGCATGTGCGCTACACTTCCAGTATGAGATAATATTTATCCATCCCTGCACTGATTTTTCTTTCCCCGTCCCAGGTGTTCCGTGTCCCCATCACAGAAGAGTTCATCGAGCACTGCTCGGAGGGGGCGCTGTCCATCGAGGTGTGGGGCCACCGCAGCCAGGGCTTTGGCAAGGACGTGGTCATGAGCGACGCCGCACAGGCTAAGTCACGCTCCGTGGCAGACAGGTCAGAGAAGGGTTTTTTGGGGGGGTTTTTTGTTTTGTTTTTTTTGGTTGTTTTTTTTGTTAGTTTTTTGGGGAGGGGGGTTTGTTTGTTGTTTTTTGGGGGGAGGGGGCATTTTTTGTTTTTAGAATAATTCTTTAAATCAACAGATTCTTAGCACACAGAAGACCTGAGTTTGAAGCCTGTGTAGGGAGAATTTTTATGGAGTATCCCACACCATATGGCAACATTCTATATTGCACTGTACCGTACAATGCCATATCATGCCACACCATACTATACTGCACTATATCTTACTATACTATAACAGGCCATACCATGATGTGAGTTCTGACATTAAGCAGAGTTGAACCTGCTCTAACCTCTAACAGCCCCTTGTCTAAGACGACCTTCTGTACAACTGACCACCACTCCCTTCCCCCC
>NW_004798231.1:210005-214071 GCF_000002075.1 Aplysia californica | reverse complement strand
TCTCTCTCTCTCTCTCTCTCTCCCCTCTCCCCCCATGCTCTCTCTATCTCATAATATTGAAAATTTATGGTCATACACACAGCGTAAAATGAAAAATTTATCGACACATAATTATATTTTTATTACTTCTGTATGCTTTTGGAGCTGATGAAGCAATTCTTGTAGCGCTGTTGAGGATCACGTAAATTTGTCACACAGGATGAATTCTCACAGTTTGCTCCCCTTTGCTTTAAACGGAAGATACAAAAAAATATTGTAAATATTTACAGAAGCGTCGACATAATTCAGATCGTTTAGGGCTGCTTCGACCCTGCCTGCCTGCCTGTGTGGGCAAACCTGGGGGGCAGCTGAATGAGATAGAACATTCCAGCTGAAAGACAGAGATACATGCACTGGATATGATAAATTACCCAGAGCTGGTTCAAACTCTTGTCTATTACATACGAGAGGAAGAGCTAACATATAAAACCAAATAGACAGTAATGTGTTTATCAAACAATGGTAGGTATACTTCATGTGTAGGCTACTAGTGCATGAAACAGTGACACAGAAACTTTCATGATTTTAATTAATTCAAACAGATAATATACACTTTCACAGTGCCAATGAATGAATTAATGAAGCAAGAGTCTCTATTCCTTTGTATTGAAACAATTTACACAAAAACTTTCTTCTATGCCTCTATATTGGAGGAAGGACTCAAAGACTTTTAATGCATCACAAAGACACAAAAACGACAATTTTGTTTTATATACCACAAACTTCTTCCGTACAACAAAGACACGAAGACAAAATTATGTTCTTCTATATCCCAAAGTCATAAAGACTTCTTCAATACCACAAACTTGTCCTATATCACAATGAAACGAAAACACATAAACTTCTATACAAAGACACAAAAACTTCTTCTATACCATAGAGACACTAAAATTCATTCTATACCCCTGAAACTAAAAGCACTAAAACTTTCTTCTATACCACAAAAGCACTAAAACTTTTTCTATATCACAAGCTTCTTCCATACCATAATGATACAAAAAAAACTTCTGTACCACAAGCGTTTTCTATATCATAGCGATACAAAAACTTTTATATCTCAAGCTTCTTCAATACCATGATAACCCAACCTCCCATTTTTCCCTCCCCTCTCCACCAGGGTCACTCCCGCCGTGTGCTCGTCCGCGTACGTCCGGTGGCCAACTCGGGCACGCTGCCCCTCATCTGCGAGTCCATCAGCTCGCTGGCCATTGGCTGCGTCTGCGTGCGCTCGCGGCTGCAGAAGGGTCTGGACTCGTACCAGGAGGAGGACCTGACTGTGCTGCGGGACCACTGGTCCAAAGCTCTGGCCCGACGCAAGAAGTACCTGGACGAACAGATACAGAAGCTCATCAACAAGCAAGGTCAGTCAGTCAGTCAGTCAGAGCAGTTTTTTGTCGGACAGACTCGCGACCTGAGTGCTTTCATATCGTGTCTTTATTTTTGTTAACAGTGTATTAAAGACACAAAGAGGGGAAGTTGAGAGCGGTTGTTTGCACAAGTAAATTATGACTTGGACAGGTGGCTAGTAGAGTAGGTTCAACTTTGTATGTAATTGTAGAAGCTTTATGCCCACTTCACCCGGAACTTCCCTCAATGTGTCCCTTGTGTGACTATGCATATGAGACTGCGGATCATCACCTGTTCCACTGCACAGCCCTAAATGACATCAGAGCTACCCTTCTCCCTCCGAGACCTAACATTGACAACACACTCTATGGAACATTACAGCAACTGCAGCAGACCTGCACTTATCACTACATGGCATTGGACAGAAGGGCGAGAGCCCAGCTGTTGCTGGATCGATAACAACAACAACAACAACAACAACATGCCCACTTCAATATGATTTAGATAGGCCTAATTCAGGGGGCAGGCTTCAACCCTGCTTTCTTCAGGCTCAGCCTGGGTTGAGAGGGATGCAGCATCCCAACAGACTGACGGAATTACTCCAAAAAAAAAAAATAATAACGCCTCATCACATGGGAATGAAACTCACGTCTTCTGCGTGCAATGGTGAAGCTCCTAACAACTACACCACAGATGACAGTGTGCTTAATGTCGTGCAGATTATTACATTTATGACTGGCAGCCCAATTTTAGTTTAAGAAAGATTGAAAAGGTATTTCTTTTGGTGTGCTGTCCCATTTTATTGAAAAATAAAAAGAGTTGTGTGACACAGCCAATTATTATTCTGTCAGTTTCGAAAATTTGCATTCAGCGAGAAACTCTGGCGCCGTTGAAGAGTTAACCCTGCTTGATCTCCATCGTCAAGTGAATGGAAGTGCTTGCTTAACCCTTTTGTGTGGGTTGAAGGGAGTGTGGGAACACCCTATATAGTTCTTTCCCATATGGTTCTTCAATGATGGCAAACTTTGATAATTTCTGACATAGGACTGTGAATAGGTCCAGAACTACAGAAGTAGTCATTTCTTTCTTTCTCTCTTTTTCTACCTGTCTGTTTGTCTCTCCCTTTGTCTGTCTTTAAGGTATCTCTTTATTTCTTTCTCTCTTTCTTTCTCTGTCTTGATATCTGTCTTTTCTCTTCCTTTTTTTGTCTGCTCCTGTATCTTTCTCTTTGTTTCATTTTCTCTTTCTGGCTCTCTCTATCTATCTCTTTCTCTCCCTCCCTCCGCCCCGCCCCCTCTCTCTCTCCCTCTCTCTCTCCCTCTCTCGCTCCCTCCTGCCCACCCCCCTCCCCACTTCTTGCTTAATCCAATCTCTTATTAATTCAGCATACCAGCACCAAATGTTCTTTACTTTAATCCAATTTCCCACACCGATTAATATTCCTTCTTCGTCCATCGCCATTCCCACAGACAAGTCGGAGGCAGATTCGGAGCGGGAGCGCGCCCTCATTGAGCAGTGGGTGTGTCTGACGGAGGAGCGCAATGCCGTGCTGGTTCCCTCCCCTGGCAGTAACATTCCCGGTGCCCCAGCTGACTGGTCAGTATAGTTAGTGCCCCTGCTGGACCTTTCTTATAGCAGGGATGTAAATCTTCCGGCTTTTTCCGGTTTTTCCGGCTGACTTGCCATTTGGGCCTCAGCTTTTAACAAAAGTCTGCTATAAACAATACATATTATATATAATATACTAAATAGAGATTATTTGTTGTAATAAATGGAAAGAAGGAAATATAATTTAGTCTCGCTGTATTCTTATTTCAGTCAGTGTGCGCGCGCCATATATTTTCCGGCTTTTTTTTCCAAATCTGTTTACATCCCTGTTATAAAATTAAATGTCTCTTGCTTTTTTAGTAAGAGTTTTACGGCACTTGCAACACTATTAGGTCATATAATAAGTGCGAAGATTGGAGTTGTTACAAGTGAGTAAAACAAACAAACATAGAAGAGAAGGAGGGTAGATGAGGACGGCTAAAACTGCACCTGGACATGGATGGCTGGTGCCTCTATAAATAGATTATTGATGGTCAGGGAGACAAGGGCAATAGATGTTTGATAGGAAAGAAGGAGCAAACCACCCTAGAGTTCCCACCAACCACCCACATTGAATGTCTGAGATGATGTTTATGGGAACAAATCTTGTTTTAAGTAGGGGAGGGGGGGGGGTTAGAGGTTTTAAAAAGTTCTTTCTTAATATACATGTTTTTACACCCACCCACCACCCCCCATTGATCATCAAGGAGGTGGACTTTGACTTAACATGTCAGGGGCCACCTAGGCTGAGAAGGATTCAACGCAGAAAGATGGAGATTCTCAATAATAAATTCCCTCAACCCAACCCCCCCCCCCCAAAAAAAAAAATAACCATAGAAATCAAAGTCGGGTTTTCTACATGTAATGGCGAACATACTGCTTAATTGAGCACAGACATCAGTGTGTGTGTGTGTGTGTGTAACGATGAATAATTGTCATTGTCGTAAACAGCAACAGCATAGCATCAACATAATTTACATAATTGTTTTGGGGGTGGGGTTATTTTACAAGACTTTTTTTTTCCGTCGTTATCTCCAGTGTTTGTGGTGTGATGATTAGGCTGTCCAGATCTTTCACAACGGATGTGTGTGTG
>NW_004798231.1:206833-208462 GCF_000002075.1 Aplysia californica | reverse complement strand
CCCTCCCATCTTCCCCCTCCTCTTTTCCCCCCTCCTCATGCCGTCCCTGCCCCTAGGCCTCTCCGATTCTCCTATCTCATCCCCTGTTCCTGTCACATGTGCATAATTGCAGATTTCCAAATGTCATCCATTAGGATTTTGTTTGGTTTTTTTGGATCGTCTCCCTGAGAAATTGATAGCCCGGATACCCCAAAAAATAAAAAAAATTAGTTTTTAAAAAAAAGAATGAAAAAAAAAACATTTCTCTTGTCATGAGGATCCCGCAGGATAATTTGATCTGAGCTCAATGGATAATTCCAGCTGCTGTTTTCATCCACTTGCATTTATTTCGGCCTGGGTTGCTGTAAATGTGTGGAGAGTAGAGTTTGAATCCTCATTTTCTGGGCGGCACAGATTTTCCGTAATAATGATAACAATAGATTGAATACAGCACATATCCCCAACTCAAAAATGGACTTTGAAAATTTATTGCCTCTTGCTTTTTAATATACAATATTCTTTTCAAAAAGCTGTTGGTTTATTTTTTTAATGTGGCTGCTTAGCGACTTTCCTGTTGTTGAAAATAGAAGGTGATTAGATCTTTGAAATTTTTAACGCTGAGATTTCTGGATCTTTGTTGAGACCAGCAGTGGCATTCTTCATTTATTTCTGTTCAATTTTTTTTTTCAAATTTAAAATATAGGTGTTTTTACAATTTCAGCTGTAATTGATTAATTACAAATGGCAAAAACTGTGTAAAGTGAGAAAATTGGAAAGAGGATAACAATAATAAGTATTATGTATGGAGTGATTAATACTTTGCTGTCATATTTCGCCGATCGGCGAGGCAAGAATGCTGAACTTCCGCTTCCGTCACAAAATGCCAATGGGCGATGTTTAAGTTTCTTTGGATTTCCCCCAAAATGCTCGTGATCGCAAGGGTTTTTAACTATAATATGAGCCGTGTGATGGCGAAGTGTTTTTTTAAAAAGATCCCATATTTCTCTTTTCTGAACATTTATCATGCTTTTAGCGAATCAGCGCTGGTTATTTACAAGGTAAAAAGGGACAAGTGACTAAAAAAATACAGACTCGAACAAAAACGAAAAACCACATGAAGGTACCTTTCCACATTCACTCACAAAGGTGCTTTTTTTCAAAATCTTGATTAATCAAAATGCTGTCCTTAAAAATGCGCCTGAATCATCAGATCCTGCCTTAACACTGTCGCTATTCTTCTATCTCGCTGAACCCAATGACAGGATTTCTAATCTCCTGTAACCTCGCCCCCTTGTCTTAATCTTCAAAGACGTCATTCATCTCCGCATATATATATATGTCAATAACAAGAATTATTGCTTCCTTTCATTTTCCAAGCTGATGATATGAGTGCGCCCAACGCTAAGGAGGGGCTCCAGGCAGTGGGCATCAACTCCATCCTGCCCAAGGAACACAGCACAGATTATGTCCCCTTGCCCATCATCAAGAGCTACTCGGAGAAAGATAATGTAAGTGGAGAGGAATAAATGCCGGCTTTTGTCCTGACTCCCTGACAGCGGCGAGATAATGAATCTGGATTAAGAAATATAGCTTTTCATTCCTTCCATAACAGCCGTGCTATTTTTTTTTGTCCCGATGAAAAGTGGTGGG
>NW_004798231.1:205244-206563 GCF_000002075.1 Aplysia californica | reverse complement strand
CCCCCTCCCCCCCTCCAAACCCTACCCCGCTTCACTGAATCTGTTTTGTTGTAATGGAGATCTGTTTTTCTCTGGATATACCCCTGTAATTTTAGCAGTGTCTCATGATGGAAACGGGAGCGTTTTTTGTTTCTCGTTTGACAGTCTACGTCGAGATTTGTGGCATTAGTGTCTACCTGTCTTTTCAGACGCAATTCAGTTTGCTTGAAATTCAGGTCAGACGTGATGGCTCCTTCAAATCTGTCATTTGCAACTCCCATCTGGGATGGCTGGTGGATGGTTGGCGGGTGCTCTGGTGTGATTCGCTCCTTCTCTCCTATCAACCATCTGTAGAGATTATCTGTTCACCTTCTTTTCATTGCACAGTGCAGCCTCTCTATAACGACATCGTCGGGACAAGAAAAAAATGTCGTTATAGAGAGTTGTCATATTAGAGAGGCAACGAAAAATTACTAATGATATGTAAGGAAAAAAATTGGGACTTGGGCCCCATGTCACTATACAGAGGATGTTGTTTTATCGAAGGTCATTATGGAGAGGCTGCACTGTATATTACTCTCTAGGAACACCTCTTGACTTTGGCACTTGTTGTTGTTAGCGATCCAGGACTTTGGCACTTAAATAACCTAATTGTTTTGCAAGTGCCACAAAACCCTAACTGAAACTAAAGACAAGAGGAGATAGCTAGATCTAGTGGGCTCTCTGATCTGGTCTGCTGCTACTTTTTGGGGTTTTTTTGCACTGAGGTTTCAGTTATCCTGGACTGTTCCTGGGGAAGTCTGGTCTCTGTCATGCTGACTCACCATTTAACGTCAACTCTCTGCGACAATTATTTTAAGTTGGAAGTTGGATTGATTTCTAGTCTTGGTTCCATGTTGCCTACCCCGAGGCTCAAGGCCTGTCTGTGCGCCAGTCAGTGTTTGTGTTTTAGGATTAATGTATGTCCACTATTCAAGTCAGTAAAAAAAGCGTCAATCATTTTGTTAGAATTGTCAGGCAGGTTTGAATTCGAAATTTGAAATGTGTGGTTGGTTGGTGGGTGCTCTCGTGTGGTTTGCTCCTTTTTTTTCTATCAAACACCTATCGTCCTGATCTTTCCCCCTTCTTTTTTTATATTCTGTTGCTCTCTTGTAACACATCTAATCTTCACACATCATATTGTTGCAAGTGCTGTAAAACTCTTACTAAAACTAAACTAAAATTTGAAATGTAGGTGGGGGGGGGGTTTTTTACACCCCCCGTCATAGGTGTTTTTTAACGTCTTCTCTCTCCCCTCTCCCCTTCCCCCTCTTCTCCTTGCTCCCCCCCCCTATTCTCCC